>NW_024544795.1:477500-565000 GCF_018167655.1 Microtus oregoni
GTAAAAACCTGTCTAACTCTTTGTGTAACCAGATAGTAAGTTCTAAGAGAAGAGGACTCATATTTGTTTCTGTGATTAAATGAGATTATCTGTATTCAGAATGGTATGGCCATAAGCAGAGGAGGCATATTTGTATGATACTTAATGGAGTCCACAACAATTAATTTATTACCAGTATAGAGCAGAATTTCTCTAAGTATATTTTGTAGTAAGCACTTTGCAAGTAGGACTTGAGTGCAAATTTGTCTAAGAAAATTTGTGAAGATCAAAATTTGAAATGAAGATTATTTTAAGATACTCATATTATCACCCTGTTACACTTTATGAAATGCAAAGACACAAAATAAAAGGTTAAGTTTTGGTAAATATACCAACAAAAAAGAAAAAACCTTCATCACTTAAAAAAAGGACAGTATAGCCCAGCAGTGGTGGTGCATGCCTTTAATTCCAGCATTGAGGAGGCAAAGGGAGTATGATCTCTTTGAGTCTGAGAGGCCAGCCTGGTCAACAAAATGAGTTCCATGACAGTCGGGGCTACCTACACAGAGAAACCTTGCTTTGAAAGAAAAAGAAAAAAGGCATTCTTTTCTTTCCTTGCTTGGGTGTAAGAGTATAGCATGAACAACCAGCAGATGTCAGTGTAGTACAGGACTTCAGGTAATTCAAGCCATCAACTAAATGGCAAGGCTGCTGCTGAGTATAAACTTTTATGTATTCAGTTGGTATTACTTCTCAGTATTCTGTAGTAAAGTTCAGCAGACCTGAAGGTGATGCTTCTAATTTGTATCAAAATACTGATACCATGATTGCTGTCAGTATATGAAAATCCAGTGGATTTACTTTTTTTTCTTTTCCTTGTATTTACATTATATTTCAATAGGAAGTCAGAAGGTAAAAAACAGTTTTCATCTGTTGGGATAGCTGTAACAAGATACCAAAAAATGAGGAATGTTCCACATCGGAGTGAACTTTCTGTGACTCCTCATGGTGTAGTGACTCCAGAGCATTTGAGATCAACTTACATAAAGACCAAATCTTCACTGGTATATGCCGCACTCTCTATGAGGTTTCCTTAAAGCTCTAAACACTTGCTTCCATGCTATAAGTTTTAAATGAACAGGAAGAGTTGCCTGAAACCAATAGTAATGCCAGTTAACTAATACCAAAAGCTCTGTAAACTCCTTTTCTCTCAAATGCACTCCATTTCCTTTTAGTAAACACTTCAGCAACATCACATAATGCTGCTCATGAGATGGGGAATTCCCCATATCCATGCCCTATCCTGGAGTCTCACCTATACTTTAGAGTACTTTTTTGATAGTCAAGTAGTAATGTTGTCCTGGAGTGTCCAAACCCCTCTTTTCTCTGAGCCTCTGATGCTGGGTGCAAAATGTTGGGTGTTCTGTGTTGCACAGGATGTTCAAAGGAGTGTCACAAAAGAATGTAGTAATTTTAGTCCTTCTGGCAGCATTTCTGTAACATGAACCTCAAGCCTCCATACAGAAACATATTTATTGATTGTACACAAAAGTTGTGTTTGGTGTTTAATAGGTTCCGCATACCAAATCCTCTTTAATCTATTCTGTATGTTCTCAGAAGGAAATCACCACAGCCCTTTAACTTCAGTCCTTATTGTGCACTCTTTGCAGTATCCCATAACTCAAAATCTTTAAGTACCTGAATATCTTGTACTAAAGTCATGCAATGGATGGAAAACCCCTTCAGAAAAACAGCTCTATGAATCGTAAAACAATCACTGTTCTCTACTATAATTCTTTAAAGTTCCAGGTACTTTCAACAAACACTAATACACTTTATTATTATTATTATTATTATTATTATTATTATTATTATTATTATTACTATTATTATTAGTTTTAGTTTTTTGAGACAGGGTCTCTGTGGTTTTGGGGCCTGTTCTGGAACTAGCTCTTGTAGACCAGGTTGGCCTTGAATTCACACAGATCCACTTGCCTCTGCCTCCAGAGTGTTGCGATTAAAGGTGTGCACCATCACCCTCCCCCCACCGCCTAATATACTCTACTGTTACCTGAGAAACCACTATTGCATTCCAATCTTTACTCTAGATACAATGACTCTACTATCTTCCCACTACAAAGAGTCAAGTTTCCTGATCTTTTCTCATTACCTGGATTCAACTTTAGAGCCCTTCCACCAAGCTGCAAACAAAGTGAAACTGTGCTACATAGCTCAAATTAAAGCCAATTAGGACACAGATGAATGAAAACAGGCTTTCAGCTGTAGCTAATAAATTTGTTAATAAGTTTTGATATCCAAAAGGTAACAAGGAAAAAAAAACCTTATTTTACCAAATGAGACTATGAAACTCCATATCTTTGTGTCTTCATCATACAAGTGTGTAGTAGTAAGAGCAACGGGGCTGCGTTCCCAGCACCCCGGCTGCCTGCTCGGCTAGCTGATGCCCCGAAATAATTACACGGACACTGTATTCTTTTAAACACTGCTTGGCCCTTTAGCTCTAGCACTTACAGGCTAATTCTGACATCCCGATCAACCCATCTCTAATAATCTGTGAGAACCGGTCTTACCGGAAAGATTCAAGCCTATGTCCGTCCTGGGTCAGAGCTTCATCCCGGGAGCGGGGCATGGCGTCACTCTGAGGCGTCTGCTCCCGAGAGGAGAGCTGTCAAGTCTCTCTGAGCTCACTTCCTCTTCCTCCCAGTATCCTGTTCTGTTTACTCCTCCCACCTATCTTCTAACCAATAAAATGGGCCAAGGCAGTTCCTTTATTAGCCAATGACCTTCCTCCATCATTTCCCCTTTTTCGGTTTAAACAAAAAAAAAAAAAAGGCTTTAACTTTAACATAGCAAAATTTCATATAACAAAACAGTTATCAAGTAAAAGTTACAATAATATTTATCATAACTAAGGAAAACTATAACTATAACTAACTATTTTTAACTCCATCAAAGACTCCAGAAAGATACAATACTACCTAAGCAAACAAGAAAAAATCACCTTTTAAAACTCTAGAAAGGACAGAGACATCTCGCTGCCTGAACAGTCACCCAAAGTTCCTCTGTACCGTTGGGGCATCCATCTTCAGCCTTCAGGCCCATGGTATCCAGCAGACATTTCCATAAAGCAGGAAAATAATTCAAAGTCAGTTCAGTCACTATCTGTTGTGTCCTGCAGAATGTCTCGCAGACTCTTTCATGAATCAGGAACCCCGAAAGATCATCTCACCTTAGGCAAGTTCAGTAGTCCTCTCTCTGTGGGTTCTCTGTGTCCAGTTTATGCAATAGTCCAGGCAAGAGCAGTTTCTTGCCCAAATGGCTATCAAAACTCCATAAGGATCCTCTTCGATGCCCATCTTCCTCTTGAAGTAGATTGGTGCTGCCAGGAGCAGAGCGTCTCATTGTCATGAAAAGTCCTAAGTTATTAAAACATTTAAAACGCCATATTCTATAATCTTTGAAAAATATGAAGAATGCCTATCTAAAATATATCTACGCACATCTGGAAAATATTAACTAACATGACTACAAACTTGACTATTATTTATGATTATCCATCAACAACCTATATTTCCTAATTATACATTACATTTTAACAATGAACTACACAATCACAACACATTAATCAATATCAGAAATACATATACATATAACAGAATTGACCGTAAATCTCTGTCAATAAAGCAAAATCTATACTAATGCAAATTATTCATACCTATATCATATCCCCCTTTAAATGTAAAAGAACATTTATAAACATTTTTTGGGAATATGGGCACAGTTATTTCTCTCCAAACTGCTTCCTGCTGAATGGGGGCATCGTTAATTAGGTCTTTCGTGGTATGACCTGTGTGCTAGTTTCATCTCAGTTGGCAGTTGAGCGAAGCAATTTTCTGAAGGTGTTCACACCAACCCTTCAGGAGGGTGTGGTCCATCATACCAAATCGGAATAGAAGAAATGAACAGCGTCTCATCCTCTGTGAAAACAAAATAAGAAACTCCTTTCCAAAGCATCATGTCCTTAGATCCCAATTTCAAAGTCAAGGCATCAAAATATCTATGTTGGATTAGTTCAGCAGCATTTATAAATAAATATCTTTTAGCAGCTGTTGCTCCTTCCTCAGCAGTCAAACAATTCAAAGAGAGCATAATAGCATACAGTATCAAGATTCTCTGTGTATTTTCCATCTTTGTTCGTTTTATTTTAACCTCTATTTTGTTTATTTTTACTTTTAACGTTTTGCTTTTTGAGATAGATTCTCTGTATCTTTGACCTGAAGTAACTCTGTAGACCAGGCTGTCTTTGAACTCTCAGAGATCTGCCTGTCTCTGCCTCCCAGGCATTGGGATTAAAGGTGTAAGCTACTACACCTTGAACTCACAGAGATCTGTTTGTCTCTGCCTTCTAGGCACTGGGATTAAAGGCGTGTGCTACCACACACAACAACTCTCTTCCTTTTTTTTATGTTTTTTACTTTAAGAACTTCAACTTTTAGTCTGCATATATTTTTAACACACTTTAAACCATTCAGAAATTTTCTCTGTCTTTGAATCTCTCTTTACTGTATATCTCTCTTTTTCTGACCACATGAATCTTTAATTTACCAAGCAATCTCAGTAGGACTAAAGGCGTGGCTTTGCCAGCTAGATCCTGTCCATTGCTTAGCTTTCCAGCCTCATGGCGGATATACAGGCTGTAGCCATGTTTACTGCAACAACTGTATGGCATTTCAAGGTCCCTGCCAGCAAGTGAGCTACACCAGACAACACTCAAGTCCTCTCAGTAACCGGCCCTCCTGCCTCAAACAGTCAGAGTTTGCCCTGGCAGGATGGCCCAGAAAGCCGGCATTTTTAAACGGCGCAGCTTTTTTCCTGCTAAGGCCGAAAACCGAAAAGCATGCATTCAGCTTTTCGTCAACACCATTTAAGTGTTTCGTGGCAGGACCTCTTAATGAGCTGCAGGGTTCTGTAGCTAAAGCTGAGTCAGGAAGCCTCTCTTAGATGAGGCGCCCACTTGCCTCTAGCAAGCAGAGCAGACCCGAGAACACAGCGAGTCTAGTTGCCATCAAACAAATCGTAGCACTTTACTCCAAATGCTCTATTCAAAAGCTCTGTCTCCCGCAGGAGCCAGACAGAGATCGCAATGGCGGCACAGCCCCAGGAAGTCGCGCTTTAAAATGACACAGCGTTTTTTCTGCTACTGTTGCCGAATCAGGAAATCTCTCTATAGCACGCCACCAACAAACAGCAAAAATCTGTGTTAAACTCTCTCTCCCTTATTTTTAAGCCTTCTCAGGTTTTTAAAATGGGTTTAGTCCATCACGTTGGGCGCCAAATGTAGTAATAGGGGCGGCGGGGCTGCGTTCCCAGCACCCCAGCCGCCTGCTCGGCTAGCTTATGCCCGAAATAGCAACACACAAACTGTATTCATTTAATTACTGCTTGGCCCATTTCTATCTAGCCTCTTCTAAGCTAATTCTCACATATTAATTTAGCCCATTTCTAATCATCTGTGTTGCACCCCTAGGTGCGCTTACCAGGAAGATTCTAGGCTATGTCCGTCCTGGGTCAGAGCTTCATCCCGGGAGCGGGGCATGGCGTCTCTCTGAGGCGTCTGCTCCCGAGAGGAGAGCTGTCGAGTCTCTCTGAGCTCACTTCCTCTTCCTCCCAGTATCCTGTTCTGTTTACTCCTCCCACCTATCTTCTAACCAATAAAATGGGCCAAGGCAGTTCCTTTATTAGCCAATGACCTTCCTCCATCACAAGTGGAGTATATGTTTTCAGCACTTGTAATTTTGTGAGGTCATTTAATACTGATGAAGTAATGGAATTCCATAGGATTCATATGTAATATATTCAAATTTATCATTATGAAAATAGCTATCTCTTACATAGATTATAGAATTGTTTTATTTTTTTCTTTTATTGAAAATATTTTTTTCTCAAATAATATATCCTGATCACAGTCTCTGTAGTGTGATATTTTGTGATCTGACAAATAGAGTTTGCTTGGAGTCAGGGCAGAGCTAGCCACTAGTTAACCATAGCATTCTGGAAGACTGTACAGAGAGGAAACAGAATTTGGTAAGGTAGGGCTGAGACAGAATCTCAACCCTTTTGAAGCAAGAGGCAGGTAGTAACTGACCACTGATGCTCTGCTTCTCTGATCCTTCAGGTTTTTACTCTGATATCTTACTCCTGTGTTTTATTGTTAAGATTTATTAGATTTATGTGTCATCTGGCATCACCTTGGGGAACAAAAGGACTGATAGTCTCTTGCCCCTAGCTTTGCAGCCAACACTGGTGGCCACAGCTGTAGACAGCAGAGGGTATGATACCATACGTAGAATAATATTTTCCAGGTATAAGTCCAATTATAAGTCTAAGTATAAGTTCATTATGATGCCTGAATCATTAATAAACTTCAAAGAGGACTTAATTCCCCTGGAGAAATTTTAGGAAAATTACAACTTATCTGAGGGACTTTGTTCATACTAAACTCAATCATGACTGATTAAAGTTGACTGGCTTTTCTTCTCTTACCTCAAGCCCTCTGAGCAAGTGTGGGATTTTTCTGTTGCAGCTTCTCTGCAACAATGTTCACAGGCACTTGGAATCCACATCCCGCCTGAGTTATCCCCTCACCACTAGCCAGCTCTGCCTTCAGGCAGCTCCTGTGACATGTGCTGCTTCTGCGCATGTTCTCTTATGTACTAAGGGATCTGAAAACCACTGGACAAATGAGACATATGATGAAAAGGGAAGAGAAATCATGCAGAAAAATGTCTCAAGAAAAAGAGTAAATTGGCCTATCAGTATATCACATTCTGTACAGAATAAAATTTCTTAAGTGTAGTAAGGAGGTGTGGGCCGCATCCCACCACCCGACTAGCTTAACCCCCAAAATAACCACACAAAAATTGTATTAATTTAATTACTGCCTGTCCCATTGTTTCTAGCCTCTTATTGGCTAACTCTCACATCCTGATCTAACCCATTTTCACCAATCTGTGTATTACCATGAGGTTGTGGCTTACCGGGAAAGATTCTAACTGGCGTCCATCCCAGGCAGGAGAAACATGGTGTCTGCCACACTTCCTTTCTTCCCAGTATTCTGTTCTGTCTACTCTGCTCACCTAAGGGCTGCCCTATCAAAAGGCCAAGGCAGTCTCTTTATTCAACCAATGAAAGCAACATACAAACAGAAGAACCTCCTACATCACATAAGTCTTTCCAAATGTTTGTATCTGTTATTCTCTACAGACATAATGCAAATAGTCTTTTGGTAGTCCCAATTCAACTAGAAATTAAAGCTAGCTTTGGAGTTGGAGTGCGGCTCTCTCCTTCTCTAAATCCAAGCAAGCTAGTTAATGGAAAATTCAAAATCTCTGTCTCATGTCAGAAGAGCCACCTTAATGGGACAGAACAACCAAAATTAAGGGACAATTCTATTGCCACTAACCTCATAATCCTTCAGTTTTATTTTTACTCTAACACTTTTCTTGCGGTATATGTTCTCAAAATGTATAAAAATTAATATAAAATATTAAATTTTGTCATAATATAATGGTCATTAAGAGTACTAACTAGTTCTACAAAAAGGCTTCATTTACCTTCCTGTTCGTGATTTTGGGTTTGAGTCTCTATCAGTTAACAAGAAATTAAGTTTTCGTACTCTGAATATACATAGCAAATTATGGTCCATTAGCCTCTTTGAAATCTGCCGCATATGATATTTAAACTGCTTAAGTTTTCTGCAGTGAATTATGTCCATGCTTAACAACAACCTTTGATATCTCCAAAAGGAGGATGTGACCTATGGTAATGTTACTAAGCTGAAAAACAACATCTAAAATCTGCTTTGGACTAAAAATTGCTCAGAACAATTTTGAGGTGGCTAGTTGAGGTGGTCCAGCCTTACAGACTACTCTAGCCGGAATGTGAGATAAGTCCTGCACTTTCTCATTACACACAGACGAGAAAACTAATGGTACAGTAACTGAGGACTTGACAATTATTCCAGTTTTTTTCTTTTCAGTTTCCCATGAATATTTCAACACACCCAGACAGCAGGAAGTAATTTTAAGAGCATGATACCCCCATTCCAAATAGGTGGGAGTGGGCAGATTTTGGTCATTTAGTGGATTATGAATATTTGTCATCATTTAGGGTGGTTGGTTACTAGTTGTTATTGGTAATGGCCAGGAAAAAAGCTTAACAAGGGAGATTAAATTCAGGATTTTTGTTCTTAAAAGAAAAGGGGGATATAGAAATAATAGGCTAAAAGGGTAAATTATTGAATATAATTTTAAATGAAATGATAGGATAATAGGAGTGTTAAATTTAAAACATTCCATTTTAATTAGACAAAGGGGGCAATACTGTAAAATAATCCTCTTGTACATTGTGAAGTTTTGTCACTGGGATTGGTTTAATAAGACACTGATTGACCAATAGTTAGGCAGGAAGTACAGGTGGGGTGACCAACCTAATGATGGGAAGGAGAAGGGTAGATACAGAGAGACAGCAGCCAGCCAACAAGAAAGTAAGAGATATCAGAGAACAGGTAAAGTCATGAGCCATTTGACAATATGTATAGTAATAGAAACAGGTTAGTTTAAATGTAAGAGATACTAAAAAGCCAGAGCTATCAGCACTTATAAGTAATATTAAGTCTTTAAGTGGTTATTTAGGAACTGGCAGGCGGGATAAGAATATCCATTTACAGTCTCCCCTCCCTTTACTACTTTTAGTTCTTCTCCACCTACCCTCCCATTCATATCCACCCCCTTATTGCCTTTACTTAGAAAAAACACAGGTTTCTAAGGTACAACAATAAAATAAAATATAATATAATATGGTAAAACAAAAATCAAACACATCAAAATAGGACAAAACAAATAATGGGAAAAGACCTCAAGAAAAAGGCACAAGAAACAAACATAGACAAAGACTGTTATTCTTAAATTGCCGGATTCCCCAACCCCCGTGGGCTCAGGGAGCAGCAGTGAGCGCCAGCGGATCCCCAGCAGATCCCCAAGTCCTGCACCGAGTGGCAGAGTTCCCATCAGCGGGAAGCCACGGGGCAGAATTCCGCAGACCCATGGACACAGAAAGTAGCCATAAAACATTTATTGAGGGAGAGAGGGAGAGAGAGAGAGAGAGAGAGAGAGAGAGAGAGAGAAGAGCTAAAAAGAGAGAGAGACAGAGAGACACATGCACACGCCAAGGAAACAGAAAAGAAACAAGGCCGAGATGGTGGCTGGAAGGTCAGAAGTAATGGGAGTGGGCGTGGCTTGTCCCTTAAAGAGCAGGAAAGCACAACAAAGATACCCACTCATTTGCACACAAGAATACCATAAAAAACACAAAAATATAAAGCCATAATATATGCCCAAAGGACATGTAGGGTAAAAAAAAGAAGAGGAAAAGATGAAATAATTGTTGGTGATCAGCCTCGACAAAATTACCTCTCGCCAAGGTTAAGGGCATGGGAATTAGAAATATAGTAAAGAATATGAAGACGTAAATGAAAATAATAAAATGGAGAAACATATAGGATAGCATTAGGAGGGAATTCCAGTAAGTACTGAAAATTCACCCACATTTAATTTCCAACTACTTAAAACACCCCTGACCCCAAAAGATAGGAGTAGGACAAAAGTTTGATCCTACTGCATGCACTGGCTTTGTGGGAGCCTAGGCAGTTTGGATGCTCACCTAACTAGACCTGGAAGGAGGTGGGCGGTCCTTGGACTTCCCACAGGGCAGGGAACCCTGATTGCTCTTCAGGCTGATGAGGGAGGGGGACTTGATTGGGGGACTGGGAGGGAAATGGGAGGTGGTGGCAGGGAAGAGGCAGAAATCTTTAATAAATAAATAAATTAATTAATTAAAAACAAAGACTGTATTAAGATGATACAAGGAAATGAATATACCAATTGAAAGTCACAGGCTACATTCATAGTTAAACATTCTGTTGCTAGAACAAAACAAGTCACCAAGTCACGCTCACATCCTAGAACAAAACAAGTCACCAAGTCTCGCTCACATCCTAGACCAAAACAATGTAGGCAAACCATTCCCTGAGTGGAATCCCAAGTTATTTCCATAAAGGGAACTGAAACTAAGTTGGATCCTTAGACTTTTATTTGAGGTAGGAACAGATATACTTCCTCATTCCAGGACCACAAGATCTGGCAATTAGCCACACCTGTTGACAATAACCTTGAGAAAGCAGAACTCTGGGATTTACAACTAGGTGGGACTTTGTCTGAGGTAGAAGAACTAGAAAGAACTAGAAAGTCCCAACTCTTTGAGGCTATTGCTTTAGGTTAAAAGGTATAAACATTTTAGAAGACAATTAAAGGGAATTGAGATTGCTGGACTTTTAAGATACACCTGAAACCTGTTAGTCCTGGACTAAAGAGCCTTTTAAAGAGGCATACCTGTTATGGTTTTGGTCCCTTAAAGGAACAAGCCACGCCCACTCCCTCCCCCATTTGCTGAGGCAGGCTGATCTTCAGCTTCCGGCCTGAGCTCGTTCTCTTTTCCATCTTCCTCTCGGAGAGGCAGCTTTGCTTCTGCCTCTCTCCCTACTTCTCTGCTTCCCCCCTTCTCTGTCTCTTTCTTCTCTTCTCTCTCTCTCTCTCTCTCTCTCTCTCTCTCTCTCTCTCTCTCTCTCTCTCCCCCCTTCACCCTTCCTCCTCCATAACCCCCTGAATAAACATTCAACCTCACCCTGTATGTCGTGTCTATCCATGTTTCTGTCTTCTGCCCGCCCACCATGTGTCTCCCTGCCTGGAACCAGCCATTGCTCAGGGACCAGCAGCCGTCTCTGCCTGGGGCCCACTGCCTGCTGCCACATGGCCTGCCACCACTGCTCTGGGACCAGCAGCTGTCTCTGCCTGGGACTGGCTGCTCCCAGGGCCAAGCTGTCTGCTCCCACATGGTCCGCCGCCAATGCTCAGGCCACTGCTCTGGGACCGGCAGCCATTTCTGCCTGGGACTGGCTGCTCCCAGAGCCTGCTGCCTGCCACCACATGGCCCGCTACCACCATTTGGGACCTACAGCATTTCTGCTGCCTACTGCCGCGGGGATCTTGCAGCATTTTTTTTAAAAAAAACAACAATACTTGTCTGTATTTTAGCAGGAAACTTAACAAAGTAATGAGTTACCAGTACCTTAAGTCATCAAATGCCATTAGAAATACAATTAAAGCGAAGTGGAAACTCTGGATTTTTAAGATACAACTAAAACCTGATAATCTTGAACTATGAAGCCTGTGAAAGTAGCCTACCTGTTTGTATTTTTAGCAGGAAACTTAACAAATAAAATAATGACATACCAGTACCTTAAGGTATCAAATGTCATTAGACAGATCTGGGAGGGATAAATGAACAAAAATGAGACATTTTTTTTAAGTTATGCAAGCAATCCCAAATTTCTCCTTAGTCCTTGGAGAACATCAGCCTAGAAGCAGCACTTATAATTAGCTGCTGAGTACAAGAGGCCCACAGATTTTCCTTTTGGGGGGGACTTAGTCTACCTGTCTTGGCAGGATGAGAAGACCCATTCCGCAGGTGGCATCCAGGAAGCTAAAGAGGTGGAAGGCAGCTTTTTGCTGTGTGGGTGGCCTTGCCAAACCCAAACGAAAGCCTGGAGGCAGAAGGTCTTCTATAACCACGCATCTTCTTGAGGAGCTATAGGATGCTGCAGGAGCTGGCATTTCTTTATGGTAGAAGTTATTTTGTTAAATGCCATACTCTCAGATCTGTAAAGGCACTCAAGAATTGGGTACCATTATCTGTTATTTTAAACTGGGCATATAAACTAAATTTAGACATGTATTTTATCCAATTAGTTACAGTTTACCAATGCTAGTAAATGTAAGAAGGTAAAAAGAATATTTTAATAAGTCAAAGAATACTAGCACATATTGGTACTCTTATCCAAAATGGCAGAGAGGTCAAAATGGAGGTTATCCACATGTTTGTATTTTTTTGAGAGCTGTTTTAGTCTGGAGTTATTTTAAATTGAGCACACATACACACAGAAAGATAAATTCACATACTTAGACAGACATACTATGGCCACATTATCCTAGCAGACAGACAAATAAAACATTTTAGAAACCTGTATCAGCTGACCAACTTAAAATTCCAGTGTAGTTAGGTGGCAGAAGCCAGAAGAGTGGAAGGAGAGGGGGAAACAGATTTGTTTTAGAGAATCTCAGAATGAGACAAACAACTAGAGAAGCAGAAAAGGGGAGCAGAGAAGGGGAGTGGGGAAGCTCCCACATGGCTGGGAAAAACAGACACCCCCTGGTGAAGACCTCCATATATTAGGTATATTTCATAAGACAAGCCTCTCTGCCAATGCAAATAATTCCAATTAGACCAAATTAGATGCCGGTGTTTAATGCAATGCTCCTGGGTGGCCGGGAAAAGCATGGCAAGGGGAAGAGAGCAGGGAAGATCACATAAAAGCTGGAGACCACATTTTCCTTTTCTGGGCAGTAGCCTAAATAGCATGTGGGAGTGGGCCACTGCTTGGCAGGCTTTTTGACTATCCCTGGGGAGGGGTCACTGCTTGGCAGGCTTTCATGGAGGTGGAGTCTGAACCAAGGCAACTCCCAAGAAGAGGGGGCTTCCAAAGATGGATGCCAAGTATTGCTTTTGTTCCTGTTGTTGGCCATCTACTGTAGGCCATGCAGCCTACCGTTAAGAGTAGTTTGTTTCCCCACTGAAATTCCCTTGGAAAAATGCAAGTTTCCATTTGTAAATGATTATTAACTAGTGATAGCTTCTGGGTTCGGAATAGGCTGTATGTTTACTTCTTTCAATTTAAAAAAATTATTTTCAAACAGGTTATTTTATTGTCATGTTTTAAGAGTAAACAAAAGATTTCTCCAGAAAACTTTCAAGTCTTTGTCCATCAACAAGTAACTGTTATCTTAGGTTGTTTATTTCTCTTTTTGGTGTCCTGGATATAATATCACCTGTCTTCATTTAATCATAGTTCTAATTTTCATGTAACATTTTGCCAGTTGGAAATTGCCTTCACATCTTCTTTAATGAAAAAGAACAATAGCACATTATCAGGGCCCATTTAAAAGATAGACTAGTGTTTCATAAGACAAACTGCTAAAACTGTAATACTATGTGTACATGTCAATGTGATATGTTTCTAGATCCCTTTAAATATCTGCAAATTGTGTAATGCTGAAGTGGCAGTGAATTTTTGCTGTGTCCAGTAGTTATGTCAAGGTGTAACTAAGTGTTTTAGAATGGAGCCACCAGTATTTTCCAGATCCCCATGTATTCATGCTCTCTATTCTCTTACAGTCATAACAAAACACCATTGATTCAGTAGTAGAAACAACAGAAATTTATTTCTAATTGCTCTCACACAGCGGAAAACTAGAATCCATGGTAGCATCATGGTTCAATTCTAGTAGGGTTTTTGGACATGACTTGTACATATGGGAGTGTGGGGAGAGAAAGAGACCAAAATACAGACAGGTATCTTGATATCTTTAAAACATAAGTATAATGTGAAGAAATTTCATGGGAGAAAAATAAATGTTCATATTATAATGCAATGCAATACTATTAAAATTTTTCTTATATTCTGAGACTGGAATTTTGCTTGACTTCACAGGTACAGTTAATAATTCTTGGATTTTCCACAAAGCAAAGTGCCTTACCCTCTCTTAGGATAAGAGGGAGGTGGGGTGGAAGGGTGTGTGGAGGGAAGGGGAGAAGGGGAGGGAGTAGGAATTTAGATTGGTATTTTTTTAAAAAATTTTCCAAAAAAAAAGAGATATCAATGGAATATTCTCCCTCAAGGAATGTTAAACATCCCCTCCCTGTGCCAATATTTTGTGCAACAGTTGTGGCAAATAATTCACGTACAGTTTCCTTAATCTATAGCTTACCATTACATGGATAATATCTTATTAGGTGATTCAAATGTAGATACTTAAGGAAGAGAGTTTAAAGAAGTAAAGAAAGTTTTACTTTGCTGGGATTACATATTACTCCTTAAAAAATACAAAGAGGATATTCCATTAATTACTTAGGGTATAAAATAGGTCTGCAAAAAATCAACCATAAAAGGTACAAACATGAGAGATCAATTGAGGATTCTTAGTGACCTTCAAAAAATTGCTAGGAGACATTACTCTTCTATGGCCCACTATTGGAGCAACAACTCAAGAACTCACTAATTTGTTTCAAACCTTAAAGTGTGGCAAGGACATAAATAGTCCAAGAGAAATATTAGCTGAAGCTGAGAGATAATTGACTTTCGTGGAAAAGAAATTACAGGAGGCACATGTGGATCATTTGGATCTGGAGCTTGATTGCATTCAAGTTATTTTACCTTCTATAAATTCCCCTACAGGGATTTTAATGGGGGAAAGAAGACATTATCTTAAAATGGATATTTTTACCAAATAAATAGAGTAAAAAATTGAGATTTTGACAATTGACAGGAATGGACCCAACAGGGATTATGGTACCTTTTACTAACTGAAATCTCCGTTTGTGTGCAGAAAATGAATATTTGCAAAGAGCTTGTAGTAACTTTTTGAGAGGGATTAACAACGGATATCCCAAATAATTAGATGAGATCTCCTGGGTAAACTGAGGTCAATGTGGGTGGGAGAGGAGAGGGAATGGGGGATAAGAGCATGAAGTAATGGGGTGATTGAACTGGGAGGGACAGAGTGAGAGCAATGAAAGAGATATTTTAATAGAGGGAACCATTATGGAGTTAGGGAGAAACCTGGTGCTAGAGAAATTCTCAGATCATCACAAGGATGACCCCAGCTAAAACTCCTAAAAATAGTGCAGAGGGTGCCCTAACTGGCCTTCCTCTGTAATCAGATTGGTGAATGTTCCAACTGTCATCATAGAGCTGTGACTGATGGAACCAGATAAAAAGATCCACAACCAAGAAATAGGCCAAGATCCAGGAATCCAGTCAAAGAGAGGGAGGAGGGAATTTATGAGCAAGGGAAGTCAAGATCATGAAGGGGAAATCTACAGAGCTAGCTGAACCAAGTTCATGGAAACTCATGAACTCTAGACCAACAACTGTAGAGCCTCCATGAGACAAATCTAGACCCTCTGCATTAGGGAGTCCGTTCTGCAGCTTGGCCTACCCGAGCGGCCCTTGGCAGTGGGACCAGGGTCTATCTTTGGTGCATGACCTAGAATTTTGAAGGCCACACCTTATGATAAGATGCTTTGCCTATCCTTAATGGAGGGAGAGGGGCTTGGTCCTGCCACAACTTAATGTGCCAGACTTTGTTGACTTCCCATGGGAGGCCTTATCCTTTAGTAGGATTGGGTGGGTGATGGGCATGTGACCAGAAGAATGATGGGGGTGGGCAGGAGGAGGAATGGGAGGGAGAACCGTGTTTGGAATGTAAAATGAAATTTAAAAAAATAAATTAAAAGAAAAAGGATATTTCCATCACTTGGCAACAAACCAAAGAAGCTGAAAAAAAATATAAGGAACACAAAGTAATGAAATTTGGCAAATGGATGTGTTTCATTTTGTAGAATTTGGGAAATTGAAATATGTACACCATACCATAGCTATGTATTCAGGATTTCAGTGGGTAACTGCTTTGAGTTCTGAAAAGGCTGATTCTGTAATTACATATCTATTAGAAGTCAAGGTCATCATGGCAATACCTGTATAAATTAAAACTGACAATGTTCCAGTATATATCTCTAATAAAATGAAGTAATTTTTGCATATTACAATATAAAGCATACTACAGGTATACTACACAATCCAACAGGACAAGTTCTTGTAGAAAGATTTAATCATGATTTAAGAGAAATGCTTAGTAAACACAAAGGGGTAATAAAGATCACCTGAAATAGATTACATAGTGCTTATTAACTTTACATTTTCCAAATGCTAATGAAAAAGGAACAACAGCTGTGGAAAGCCATTGGACAATAGAAAAAAAAACTACTGAACTAAATCAGCCTGCATACTTTAAAGATGTGTTGACCCCAGAATGGAGACTGGGATATGTCTTACATTGGGGAAGGGGTTTTGTTTTTGTTTCCACATGAGAGGAAAAGCTACAGATACCATCAAAATTAATAATGATTTGATTTGAACTGGAGAGGGTTCTTAATAAGGAGAAATGATAGTTCATCAACTGATGTGGCAATTCAACGTGGCAAAAGGAAAACTCACCAAGTAAGGGTCAGGGCAGGGTTTTGGTTTTGTCTTTACAGGAAACTAGAAATACCCATCTTAAAGAAGTCAAACATTTGGAGATATAGACATCAAAATAAGAAGGAGAAAATATCCAAAAAATTTCCAAGTAAAGAAATATCTGGCCTAATATTACAGTTATTCTCTACAGGGTAAAATCTCGCAAAGTAAAAGGTAAAAACTCTTTACCTCTCAAAATATGAATAGTCCTGACTCAATTAAAACCTAAAGTTGGCTTTGGAGTGTGACTCTCTCCTTCTTTAAATCCAAACATGTTGTTAAAAGAAAAATTTAGAATCTCTGTCTCATATCAGAAGAGCCACCTGGTATGGAACAGAAGAAAACCAAAATCTAGAGACTGTTGTCACAAATCTCTTTCCCCTCATACTTACTTCTGACTCTTTAGAACCTTTATTTAGATATAATGCAATCATAAAATTTAAACTTTCCGTTTTGATATTAATAAGTTTTCCATAGTGAATAATAAATTTTCCTAACAGTGATCTCTGAAGTTTCTAAAAGATGATGAGGCCCCACAAGAATGATTCTACCTGGATCATAATAAGACCATTGAGCCAGTAAACATCACTCAGAGATCAGCTTTGGACTATGAACTGCTCAGGACAATTCCAAGGTGACTAACTGAGATGGTCTACCTTCTTACTCTTATCCCTTCATTACTCAGAGACTGACTACAAATATTACAGCTAGGCCTCATAAGACTTAACCATAGTTTTAGTTTTACAGGGTTCCATAGAGATACTGTTGCCCTTCAGACACAGGAAGTAATTCTAAGAACATGATGCCCCTTTCCCAATAGGTGGGGTGGATGGTTTTTAGTTTTTCTCAAGGTTATGGATAATAGTCATATGTATGTGGTTGGTAATTAGTTGCTATAGGGTTGGAGGAAGAATAACAGAGATTAAACTCAGGAATCTCATTTGGAATAGAAAAAGGGGAATAGATAAGATATGATAATAGGGTAGATTACTGTATCTACTTGTAAACTAAAAAAAACAATTATCATTTTTAGATAATTTGCATTGACATGGATTCATATATATCAATACAAATTCAACGTTTTTCTTTTTTTATTCCTGTGTAAGATACTTTCTATGGATTTTCAAGACAGGGTTTCTGTGTAGCTTTGGAGCCTATCCTGGAACTAGCTCTTGTAGACCAGGATGTCTTCAGACTCACAGAGATCCACCTACCTCTGCCTCCCGAGTGCTGGGATTAAAGTTGTGTGCTGCCACTGCCTGGCTATGTTTAAAATATTTTATATATTGATACAAATTCAAAATTATTTTGCTATATTTTATATATATTTCTACTTCTGTTTAAAACACTCTTGTATATTGATACACATGTGAAATTATTTTTGTCATACTCTATATGTGTTTATACTTCTGTTTAGGATATTATGTATTTTGATGCAAATTAGGATTATTTTTGTCACATTGTATTATAAATTTCTAACTCTAAGTAAGATATTTTTGTATATTGTCACAATTTTGAGGTCATTGTCCTTATACTGGACATCTGTTTTTATTTTGCATATTATCTCTTTAGCTTGTTTATTTTTTTTAATGTGAAGCTTTAGTCTTTAAGCTATATAGGTTTATAGTCATCCATGCTTGTCAAACTTATAGTCATGTTAGTTAGGTTTCTAGGTGCCCAGAGATACATTTCACAAAGGTAGGTAATTTTCAAAGACCTACAGAATATGGTATTTAAATGTGTTAATAACTTAGAATTCCTTTGATGTGAGACCCCACTGTTCCTGGCAGCATTGATCTACTCACGAGATGATGATGGGCACCAAAGACACTCCATATGGATTTGGCTTTCTTCTTGGCAAAACTTGCCTATTTGCCAAAAAACAGCCCTTGCCTCGACTGCTGACAGTAAGTACTCTGTCCAATTTTGACACACCAGACAAAGGAAAGTCACTGCTGAATTTTACTGAGACAGGGTAGAACAGTCTTCAGAATTTTCTGCTTCTGAAAATGGTCTGTCAGATATTCTAGATCTATAAGCAAATGTTAGATGCCTCAACCTCACAGAGAAACCTTGGTGACTGTCCAGGCAGCCAGCTGTTTCTGCCATTTTTTTTTGCACAATTTTGGAAGTCACTTGTTTGCACTTCCTGCTTACTCAGGCAATATTATTTTCCTTCTCAGGCCTTTGATAGGGTTGAAGACTAGAGAGTTAAAGTTTCAATCCTCCTGAATCTTAGCTAAGGACTTATCTTATACAAGCCTAGATTCTACAGGAAATGACAGCTAATAGAGTAATCTCTATACTTTGCCAATTACCTATGGTCTGGACATCTAGCATGTGTTTCTTAATATTGTTCTTGTTTGTAGTTTCATTTTTTATGTTATTATCTTTTCTTTATTCCAGACAATAAATGATAATTATTAAGAATGATTTTCTTTTTGTATATATATTTTATTATGTTAGGATTAGAACCTTTTTTATTTAGGCATAAAGGGGAGAAATGTGAGAATTTGATTTGACAGTCAATGATATTGGGGAATCTTGCCCAATGGGAGTGGTTTTCTCTTGTGGTACGTGAATGAAGACCCCCAAATAAAAGTCCAGGGCAGGGTGAGACTCTCTCTTTCTCTTTCTCTCTCTCTCTCTCTCTTGGAATGTGGAGGGTTCACCAGCAACAGTGGCTTGATGACTTTCCCTGGACCTCCCTGATCTCCCTTGGGAAAGAGAGGATCAACAGCCGGCTGAAGGTGTATCTACTTTCTTTGACTAGAGAGTGGGGAAGGTATTTGAAGAGGAGCAGAACAAAAAAAAAAAATGGAGAAAGAGCGCTCTCTATTTACTGGGAAATTATCTCTTCCTACCCACTGTCATTAAGATAAAACATTCCCCACACATTGTAAAAGGGTGCCAGAGGCCACCCTGAGCCTAACAGGAACAGGTGATTTTGAGATAATCTTAGGGAAGACACTAGATCCTCAGTAGAAAGGTAATGACTAAGGTTGGGGCAGAAGCTCTCACAGTATTCCAAGATATAAACCTGCTAAATGTCACTAGTCCTGGGTTTTGACACTTTCTCACTGTGATCTTTCTGGTTAGTTTGTCCAAGTAGATGACTTCAGTAGTATCTATTTCAAATGTTCATACTCTATTTCAAAACCTAACAATCTACCTGGACTTCGGCAAAAAGTTGTTGTTTGTTTTTTCCAAGCCTCTGCACTACATTTCCACTTTAATGGTTTAACAACATCAGATTTATAGGGAATGATCTTCTCACAATCCTGAACTTAGGACACAATTACAAAAATTCCCAACTTCAAGAACAATAGCCTCACTACCAAGCCATATACAGATGAACTCCCAGAAACTATATTAACTTCCCATGCCAAGACACGGTTCATTATTGGCCTAACAAAGCCAATCCTTTTGTTCTTGTATGAAATGTACCTAGAATATATCATCTTACCTCTATTTCTATGGTTTCCATTATATTTCAAACCACTCTCATATCCCATGTCTCATATCTCATAGGGTCCAGTGGCTCTCTGACAGGTAAAGTTGGCTATCAATGTCATTGATTAGGACACATCTGCAGAATTTGTAAGCATATTTTTAGTATATGAATAGGCTGTTTCACAGAAGGTTAGCATGAGGGCCAGAGAACATAGTGGGAATGAACTGCCTTTAATATAAATAGTACCATCAAATAGACTGTGACTTTAGATTAAACAAAACCCTGAGGACTGTAACTAACATCTACACACTTTGGAGACTGCTTAAGAAGGTGATCTTTCTGTAGCTGTCTTTCTGATGGCCCTTTGACTCTATATTCTCTTGTTACCTTTGAATTCCTACTTACAGTACAGACTCTTTCAGGCCTTCATCCTTGAGCTAAGGTTACTTTGTAGGTTTTTTCTTTTTTTCTGTTTCCCACTTGCTTTTACTGAAAAGTTATGATATTCCCAACTGTTCAACCTACAGGTGATCTCTGTAGCAATATTTTCCCTTTGATCCTATAAACAAACCAAGTATTTCACATTTTGTAACTATATGACTTCTAATTGGTCTTTAATTTTCAACCCTGCCCACATCTGCTTTATTCAAAGTATTTAACTCATGGTCTTTTAAAACTCTAAGCTTTTTAAGCTTTATGTTCAATATCTATCTCAAATGTAACTTATATCCATGGCCTCATGTTTTATCATTCTTAGTACATAATTGATGTATTTATTTTAGTATTAAGTCACTTCAGTGGCTGAAATATCATATTTGGTAAAATTAGAAATGTATATGTTATGAAGGTGATGTAGGTCTCTCCCTGGTCTTCAGTGACAGTGGTCCCTGTGTGACTATGGGGAAGCCAAGCTGAAGACCCATTTCATTATCATTGCAAGCCAGAGTGACCCAATCAAGTAGGTTCTCTGTCATCAAGTTATCTCTTCTACAAACTTTTTTTGATACAGGGACTCAAGAAACAGTAACTTTTATGTTACTAAGTTTTTTGATAAATCTGAGATATTTTCCTTTTTAGTTCTGGGGAAAGGTTTAGATATAAAGTACTCTGTCAGTAAGTAACCTGAACACAACCTGAGACCTTTTATTATTTAAAAATTAAAATTTAAAAATTTCCCTTTAGGTCACAAAGCAGTCCACCCACCACATGGCAGTGCTTCTCTAGAATCACGAATTATAGGCTCATTGGCCTTTATTTATGGCTAGAATCCACTTATGAGTGAGTACATACCATATTCATCTTTTTGGGTCTGGGTTACCTCACTCAGGATATTGTTTTCTATTTTCATTCATTTGAGTGCAAAAATTCGTGATTCTAGAGAAGCTAAAGAAGAAGGTGAATGCAAAGAATAACATATAGTTATCCTTCTGGATATTGGAAGTGGACAAGATTGCAGGGCAGGGGTTGGGAGCACGGGGTTGGGGGTGGGGTCGGGATAAGGGGAGATGGGGAGAGAGAAGGGAGAAAGGGAGAATGAGGAGAGCTTGAGAGAATGGGATGATTGGGATGGAGGAGGGGTGGATGAGGGAGCAGGGAATTAGATAATTAAGGGAGCCATTTTAAGTTTGGTAAGAGACTTGACACTGGAGGGGTTCCCAGGTGTCCAAGGAGTTGTCCCCAGCTTGTTCCTTGGGCAGCAGAGGAGAGGGTGCCTGAACTGGCCTTATCCTATAGCCACACTGACATATCACCATAAAACCTTCATCTGGCGATGAATGGAGATAGAGACAGCGACCCACATTGGAGCACTAGACTGAGCTCCCAAGGTCCATATGAAGAGCAGAAGGAGGGAGAACATGAGCAAGGAAGTCAGGACCTTGAGGGGTGCGTCCCCCCACTGAGACATGGGATTTATCTAATGGGAGATCGATCACCAATGCCAGTTGGACTGGGACTGACGGAGCATGTGATCAAACCAGACTCAGTGAATGTGGCTGACGGTGGAGGCTGACTGAGAAGCCAAGGACAATGGTGCTGGGTTTTGATCCTACTGCATGGACGGGCTTTGTGTGAGCCTAGTCTGTTTGGATGCTCACCTTCCTGGACCTGGGGGGAGCAGGGAGGACTTTGGACTTCCCATAGGGTAGGGAACCCTGACTGCTCCTTGGACAGGAGAGGGAGGGGGAGGGAGGAGGGAAGGGAAGTGTGAGGAGGGGAGGAGGTGGAAATTTTCAATAAAATATAAATAAAAAAAGAGTTGTTGTGACTATTAATGTTTAAGCCCCTACCCCACTCCCTTCCACACATACCTACCTTGGTAATTGATAGTTTCTAGGGGAGAAAGAATGGTCCCATTTTTAAACATGTTATCAGGTAAAGAATTTTCATATGTTGTAACTATCATCCGAGTTAAGCAGCACCATTCTACAGTGGATGGAATCATGGATATATCAGCATCACTAAATGAACTTAGTGTGCTATAAAACGAGAAGAGACATAAAGTTAGAATGTTTTGTTGGAGGTCATATGAGGTAAATTGAAGCAGTAAAAATGGGTTATGTGACTATACTTTTCTGTATACATGTATGAAGCCCTCAAGGTTAAAAAACTAATAAAGCTTGCCTGTTTTACTTTGGGAGAAATGAGGACCATGATTGTTGTTGCTCTGCTATGAGCAATTCTTCCAAAGCCACAAGAGACTTCTTTTTAAATTTTGTTTATTTATTTATTACCTACCAGTCCCAGTTACTCACCTCCTCTCTTCAGTTTCCTCCTCCCCTCACCATCTTCCATCTGCTCCTCAGAGAAGTTAAGGTTAAGGTCTCTCCCAGGAATTCAATTAAGTCTGTCCTATCACCTCATTGAGGCAGGTCCAAGGCCCTCCCCACCATGCCTAGTGTGTGCAAGGTATCTCTCCATAGATAACGGGCTCCACAAAGTCAGTTCATGCATTAGAGTTAGATCCTTGGCCCACTTCCAGTTGCCCCATGTACTGCTCAAGTCAAACCTTGTATTCAGGGACCTAGTTTGGTCCTATTCAGGTTACCCAATTATCAGTCTGGAGTCAGTGATCTTCCACTAGTTTGGGTTAATTGGTTCTGTTTCCCCATCATGGTCTTGACCCCTTTGTTCATATTATCACTTATTCCACTCTTTGTCTAGAGCTTGACCCAGTATATAGCTGTTATCTCTGCATTGGCTACCTTCTGTTTCTGGAAGAGGGTTCTAGCTTCTCTGTGGTTGTGGACTGTAAGCTGGTTATCATTTGTTTAATGTCTGGTATCCACTCATGACTGAGTACATACTATATTTGTAATTCTGTGTCTGGGTTACATCACTCAGGATGTTTTTATCTAGTTTCACCAATTTGTCTGCAAATTTAAAGATGCCATTGTTTTTTTTCCCACTGAATAGTACACCATTGTGCAAATGTACCACATTTTCTTTATCCATTTTTTAATTGGGGGACATTTAGGTTGTTTCTAGGTTCTGGCTATTATGCATAATGCTACTATAAACATAGTTGAGCAAATGTTATTATGGTGTGATTGTGCCCCTCTTTTGGCTACATGCCCAAAAATGGTATTGCTGGGTTTTGAAGTCGATTGATTCCCAATTTTCTGTGAAATCGCCATACTGACTTTCACAATGACTGTACAAGTTTGCATTCCCACCAGCAATGGAGGAGTGTTCCCCTTCCTCCATATCCTTTTCAGCATATGCTGTCATCAGTGTTTTTGATGCTAGCCATTCTGATTCGGTGTAAGATGGTATCTCAAAGTTGTTTTGATTGCATTGATGACTAAGGATGTTGAGCATTTCCTTAAGTGTTTCTCGGCCATTTGAGATTCTTCTGTTGAGAATTCTGTTTAGATCCATACCCCATTTTCAATTGAATTATTTGGTAGTTTGATGTCTAGTTTCTTGAGTTCTTTGCATATTTTGGAGATCAGTCTTCTGTCTGATGTGGGGTTAGTGAAGATCTTTTCCCAATCAGTAGGCTGCCATTTGGTCTTGTTGGCCACATCCTTTGCTTTACAGAAGCTTTTCAGTTTCAGGAGATCCCATTTTTTTTTTAAATTGTTGCTCTACTCTGAGTGTCTGTACTACTGGTGTTAGATTAGAAAGTGCTTTCCTGTGCTAATGCCTTTGGAGCGTAATTACCAGTTTCTCTCTGTCTCTCTCTCTCTGTCTCTCTCTCTCTGTCTCTGTCTCTCTCTCTCTCTCTCTCTCTCTCTCTCTCTCTCTCTCTCTCTCTCTCTCTCTCTCTCTCTCTCCTAGACAGAGTTTCTCTGTAGCTTTGGAGCCTGTCCGGGAATTAGCTCTTATTGACCAGACTGACCTTGAACTCATAGAGATCCACCTGCCGCTGCCTCCTGAGTGCTTCGATTAAAGACATGCGGCACCACCATCCAGCTCCATTTTTTTCTTCTATGAGATTCAGTGTAGATGGATTTATATTGAGGTCTTTGATCCATTTGTACTTGAGTTTTGTGCATGGTGATAGATATTAATCTATTTGCATTTTTCTACGTGTTGACTTTCAGTTATATCAGCACCAGTTGTTGAAGATGCTTTCTTTTTTCCATTTTATATTTTTAGCTACTTTGTCAAAAATAAGGTGTTCATAGATGTGTGGGTAATATCAGGATCTTCAATTCAATTCCATTGGTACTCTTGTTTGTTTTTATACCAATACTAAGCTGTTTTCATTACCGTAGCTCTACAATAGAGGTTGCAGTCAGGGATGGTGATACCTCTACATATTTCTTCATTGAATAGGGTTGTTTTGTAGGGTGGCCATTTGGTTGTTCTGGCCACTCGGAAGCTCAGACCCAAAATAATCACACAAAACTATATTATTTAAATCACTGCTTGGCTGATCAATTAAATGTATTGCTAGCTAGCTCTTACATCTAGAATTAACCCATTTCCAGTGTTTTATATTTTACTATGATGCTTCTGGCCTACCAGTAAGGTTTCAGCTTATCTGTCTCTGGCAGCAGCTCCATGGCTTTTTTTCTTGACTCCTTCTTTCGCCTGGCATTCAGTTCAGTTTTCCCCACCTCTCTCTGTTCTACCCTATCAGGCCAAGCCAAATTTTTTTATTTATTAATTTATTTATTTTATTATTTTATTTATTTATTGTAATTATAGCATATATAGGGAAAATCCCACATTACCTCCTCTTTTCTGTTTAAATAAAAAGGAAGTTTTTAACTTTAACATAGTAAAATTACATATTACAAAACAGTCATCAAGCAAGAATTATAGTTACAATATTTATATCTATTTTATCTTTTATCATGACTACAGAATATGACATTTAAAATGTTTAAAAATTTAGAACTTTTCATGACAATGAGACACATCTGCTCCTGGCAGCACCAATAACTTCAAGAGGAAGATGGGCACCGAAGAAGCTTTTTATGGAGTTTATTGACCATTTGGACAGGAGACTGCTCTTGCCTGGACTTCTTGATGAACTGGACATGCAGGACCTGCAGAGAAATAACTACTGAACTTACCTAAAGGTAAGATGGTCCTTAGGGGTTCCTGCTTCATGAAAGAGTCTGTCAGACATTCTACAGGACACAGCAGAAGTGACTGACCAACTACCAATATCGGCTGAACTGTCTTTGAAATTCCCTGCCTCATGAAAAAGCCTGCTGGATACTATAGGCCTGTAAGCTGAAGATGGATGCCCCAAATGTACAGAAGAACTTTGAGTGACTGTCCAGGCTGCAAGAAGTCTCTGTCAATTCTAGAATTTTGGAAGTTGTTTACATTGCACTTGCTGTTTACTTAGGTAATACTATATCTTTCTGCATTCTATGATGGAGTTGAAGAATACCCATCTAACTGAAATATAACACTATCTAGAAAACCTAACATGACTAAAAGCTTAAATATTATAGATAACTATCTATTTACCTATATTTCTTAATTACACATTACATTTTTAAATGAGCTACCACAATCACAATACCTTAATCAGGAGCAGAAATACATATACACAGTATAACAAAATTGATCTTAAATTTGTATCAATAAACCAAGATCCATACCCATGCAAATCTCTATAGCAGGTTTGTGTTGGCTATCCTGGGTTTTTTGTTTCTCCATATGAAATTTAGTACTACTGTTCTTTCAAGGTCTGTGAAGAATTGTGCTTGGATTTTGATGGCGACTGCACTGAATCTGTAGACTGCTTTTGATAAGATTTTCATTTTTATTATGTTAATCCTGCCTATCCATCTGCATGGGAGATCTTTTCCAATTTCTGATATCTTCTTTAAATTCCTCTGACTTTCCATCCTGGTTACCCCAGGTGACTAAACCATGACTTTCAAATTCATTAAGGTTCAGTATTTCCAATAGGAAGTTCTATGAACTGGACACATCAATCTTACCATGTATCATAATAGCATCATGCAAAATAGGATCACCGTCCTAGAGTCCTATTGTGTTTTACCTGTTCAACCTACTCCATCACCACATCCCACAGCACTGGCAGCCATAGATCTGTTTAGTGTCTTATTAGTTTGTCTATTCCAAATACCACAGATATAGAATTGTATCATTCCTTCTGTGGGCTGGACCAGTCTTTGACTTGAAGTGTATGTTTAAGGGTCACATATGTTTTTGTAAACTTGATAGCTCATTTCTTTTATTACTAAATAGTATTCCATATTGTGAAGGTTTCACTATTTAGCCATGAACAGACAGACTGAAGGACATGTTAGTCGCTTAAAGTTTGGTGTGGTTACAAATAAAACCACCATAAATATTTGCACATAGTTTTTCATATATATATATATACATATACATATATATACACAAACATACACACATATATACACAAACATACACACATATATACATACACACACACACACACACACACACACACATATATATATATATATATATATATATATATATATATATATATATAATCATTTGGTAAGAATCTTGACACACAACTGTTGTTTGGTATGGTAAACTGTGTTAGTCTTGTAAGAAACAGTCAGGCCATCTCCAAAGTGGCTGCATATTTTGAATTTCCATCAGCAATGGATGAGGATGCATCAGCTTTGATGGTCATTGGTACCCTTAATGTTTTGTATTTTGATCACTTAGCTATAGGTGTAGCTATAGTGGTATCGTTTGTTGTTTTAATTTATATTTTCCCAAATGCAAATGATGTTGGGTATCTTTCAAAAAAATACCCCATCTCCCAGCTACTCAGGGTCAAACTCTTCTACGCCAGTGCACTGGTTCCTGTCAATAAACCTCCTGTGATTGCAGCAAGGATGGTCTCTTGTGGGTTCCTGGGGGGGTCGTGTTATCCCAAGATTGGTGTGAGAGTCTCCCCACTCCAGGGGTCTTTCAACTCCAGAGAAAATTGGTTCCAAAAAGCCAGAAAGAGATTTGGGGATAAATCCTGGTCTCTCTGCCAGTGTTCCCTCAGTCTGCACCAGCCATACAACTGTTACCCACACTCAGAGGGCCTAGTTTGTTCCTATGCTGGTTCCCTCGCTGTCAGACCTGAGTTTGTGGGCTTCATTAGCTCAGGAAGCTGTTTCAGTGGGTATCCCCATCATGGTCTTGACCTCTCTTTGACTAGACTTTGGGGGCTCAGCCCAGTGCTCGGCTGTGGATCTCTGTATTTGCTTCTGTCAGTTACTGGATGAAGGTTCTATAATGACATTTAAAATAGTCATCAATCTGACTATATGAGCCCATTCTTAAAATATCATGTTGTATGCGTCTCCTCATGCTACTTACTTTGGTGTTTGCTTACTCATGTCTGTAATAGTGACTTGTCCCAGTGATGTTTGGCTGTCAGGACATTATCAAGTATAACAAGAGTGCTTCTGATTTGAAAGTTATCTCACTGTTTTAGGAGTGCAGATGCCCTGTGTTGACACAGAAATGTCAGCTGAAGAACAATATACCACATGGATCTCATTCATTTCCCAGTGAGCTGTTAGATAGCCAACTACCAAAATCCTACAATAGATTATACACAAACAAGAAATTTCTTTCTGCAGCACCAGAGAGGCTGGAAATTTCTTATATCACAGTGCACTTCAAAACCATCACCCATAGAATTGGGAATTCAAAACAGTTCACTGAGAGCTACAGTTAATTGTTGTACATTAGAATTGACAGCATCTCCTTTACAAGCTATGATTTAAACGGTGTTTCTTTAGGGAAGTATTTTTGAAATACAGATATGGAATTTGGATCAGTGATTATTTTCTTTCAGACTGACACATTGGTTATATTGTCTTACTTATTGCTTTATTGTTTTCCTCCCAAGATAGACTGAAATCTCAGTTAGTGTTGGACTACAGCTGGCATCTTTACCACGAGTTCTTTAGATCTCCACGTATAGTTATTGCACATGTAATCCATGTACCAAACAGTTTTTCTAAGCATTTTGAATGCGTGGCAATGGTTGGATTATGACTACCAAACATGGTTACTATGTGCTAGCAGATGGACAGTAATCTGATACTTTGTGAAGGGCTGCAGGGCACTGGTGAACTTGGTCCAGGTAGGTGAGCACAAAAACTGCTTAACTTGGCCTGTCTTTGCATTTTGAGCCAAGTAGTGTCTCCTTCAAGTCAGCACTCAGCATTTCCATTCAGAGGATGTGCCATATATGAAGGATGAAGGTAGAAATACACAATTCCCTAAGTGAATTTATAGGTAAGGAAGGGCAAAGCTCTCCTGTTGCCTCCGAGAAGGATTTGGCATGTTATTTATGCAACACGAGTTTGTCTGCAAATAATAGCCTTTTTTTCTGATAAGTTCTATAACAACTGCATTTATGATGCCTCAATTATAAATGCACACCTACTGTTAACTCTGAGACAGCAAAGTGTGTGCTGAATGTCCTGATTGGCTGTGTGTTTGACTTTGTTATTCTGGAGCTGAGCCATCATCAAAATAAAACCTGTCCCTAAAAGGAATTCCTAGTCTATCTTTGTTACATCCTTTCTAACTTCTATACCAGAATTCTTCAATTTGATGCTTAGCATAAATTAATGGGTCTCTATAGCACCTAATATATCATAATCAGGACGTTTTAGAGAATGGAAGGTAAATTCACAGTTTACTGAATAAATTGTCAGAAGTAGTCTTTGTATCACTTTTAAATTTTATTTCTACACAGTTGTGAGTACCCCTTTCCTCAGCATAGAAAATGTACTATAAATACATATCCTACCAAAAA
This sequence comes from Microtus oregoni, assembly GCF_018167655.1. NCBI lineage: Eukaryota > Metazoa > Chordata > Mammalia > Rodentia > Cricetidae > Microtus > Microtus oregoni. Next base: position 506,451 of record NW_024544795.1, read on the forward strand.
GGTTTTGAACACTGATGATTCCTCAACTTTTGTTCAAGTCTCATTGGGACATAAAGGAAAACCTCACATTTCTGTCAGAGGATGAAACATCTTTAATAGTTTAAAATTGCATGATATTATAGTGGTTTTCAATAATAGAAGAGAACACAGGTATTGTGATATAATTTATACCAATATTCCAAAGGCAGAATTAAACTGCATCATTCAGTTATGCCTCCATATATGGGACAATTAAAAGGAAGTTGATAACTACATGCAGTCAGGGAAATTACAAACCTGAGAGGGCAGGGATACAGTGATTAGCATGGAATGTGCCACTTGCTAGATTTGAGAGTACATTCATTTTTCTGTTCTTCGACAACAAGGTGGGGTTTATTTGGGTGTTGAACTTATAAGAATTTGTTACATTGTACTGATCTGTTATAATCATGACTATGCATGACTGATAGCCATAAATCCAAGAATCTTGAAGGAACTGTTTGTTTTATACAAGAATTCAACGTACAGCAGCTATATTTGAAGATCTAAGGATACCATGATGAAGATATTCGATGTGGTCCAACACTAACTAAACATTCAGTCTATCTTGGGAGAAAAGTAGTGAAGAAATAAGCAAGAAAATACAAGCAATTTGATTATATTATATACACTACATCCAGTATATATGTGGTGGTTTTAGTGAGAATGGCCCAATATGCTTATATATTTTAAGACATGGTCGCTAGTTAGAATTGTTTAAGTATTAGGAAGGTGTCGCCTTTTGGATGGGCTGTGTCACTAGGCATAAACTTTGAGGTTTCAGAAAGCCCATGCCATTACAAATTTGCTCATTTCTTCTCTGCCTTGTGATTGTGAAACTCTAAGCTACGTCTCCAGTATTATATCTGTCTATATATTGCCACAATGCTTAACATCGCTGTCATAGTCTGTAAATTTTTGGAACCATAGATCCCAAATTATATGCTTTTGTTGCATGTTGCCTTGGTCATGGTATTTAAGGCAATAGAAAAGCAATTAAGAGAGCCGGGCGATGGTGGCGCACGCCTTAAATCCCAGCACTCGGGAGGCAGAGGCAGGCGGATCTCTGTGAGTTCGAGACCAGCCTGGTCTACAGAGCTAGTTCCAGGACAGGCTCCAAAGCCACCGAGAAACCCTGACTCGAAAAACCAAAAAAAAAAAAAAAAAAAAAAAAAAAAAAGAAGAAGAAAGAAAGTAACTAAGACAGTATACTGCAGATCAATGAAAGGGACCCAACTGTAATATTGAAAATTGCAATCATATCAAGAAAGCATGAACATTCAGTTGCCTCCGAGTTTAAAAGTTCAGTGGGGTAAGACCTATCTAATATTTTGATGAGAGGAATATGTGAGTGCAGGTTGCTATAAGTTTAATGACACGTAACACACCTAAAAAATTTCAAAAATATATTTTTAATATCAGTTTCTGTGAAACATCTTGCTTATGAAAGAGGAAGAGTAGATTATGCTCAGTTTGAAGTTGTTTCACCTGAGGGCCCCAATCCAGGCTAGACCAGTCCAATGACAGCGTCAGCTGTCTTCCTCGCAGATCATCAAGTTACTCACATTCCTGTATTCTATATTCAACACAAGAAGACTGAGAAGGTTAGATAAATTTGGCAACAAGCAAGCATATGACAGTGAAGGGTCCAAATACTGTACAATTTCATGAAGTTTCTTTAAAATTGGAAAGCAGTATGAGAAGGTGTTTGGGTGCTCACCTGCATGGGAAAACTGAAAATGATTACACATGGTTAATCTGAAAAAAAAAAGTAAGCCAGACACCATCAAAATACAGTGTTGATTCTGGGGAGATGGCTCCATGTAAAAAAAAGTGCCTGGGTAAAGACGAGGGCTTAGGATCAGAACACACACCCACATAAATTGCGTGGTGTGGTGTCACATGCTTTTCAACCCTACTATTTCAGGCTAACAGGGTGATTCAAGGGACTTGATGGTTATTCAGTTTTGGTAAGTCAGCAAGTTACAGTCTAAGAGACAAAACCTATCTCAGAAATTAAAATAGTGATGGAAGAAGAAATCTAACACTAAACTCTGGCTTCCTGCGCTCAGACACAAAAATACATGTGGCCACACACAAATACTTGGAAGTCTATGCAACAAACACACACATAGACACACACACACACACACACACACACACAGAGAGAGAGAGAGAGAGAGAGAGAGAGAGAGAGAGAGAGAGAGAGAGAGAGAGAGAGAGAGAGAGAAAGAGAGAGAGAGATCCCCATGCAATCATAGAATATAAACAAAAACATTGGTTCTTCAAAAGTGAGGAAGAGAGAATATATAGCAGTTCAACACTGTTGTAGATTCTCACATGGCTATGCAAAGAGGAATGGAGGTTTCCTTTGCCTAAGATCCTCATTGACATTAATAGACAACCTTGTCCCACCTACACATCAATCTCTGTGCCTCTTGATAATCTCTTTATAATGAAAGCCACAAGGTATTCCCTTCATGGAACTCTCATTTAGTTTGAAAGTCTTCTAATGACTTCTAAGTTGGTTTCCTGAGAAGTCACATACTATGATTCATGCCCTTTCTCCAGCCTGCTTTGTGAGTGCTTTCAAAGGATTGAACACTCTTATTTGCCTTTTTCTCTTACTTATATTACTTAAGACAACTAGTATTTTAGGGTACTTTGTACAACTTTGGCTGTGCTTGTTAGTTTTCTTCTCTTACTTTTCAACAACATGGCACAAACTTGGGTCATCTGTGAAGAGGGTACATTAGTGAAAAAAGATTTCTATCAGATTGGGCAGTATGCAAGCCTGTAGGACATTTTTCCTGATAAATGATTGATGTGGCAGGGCCCAGCACATTGTATGTGGCGTTGTTCCTTTCTAGGTGGTCCTGAACTGTTTAATGAAAGCAAGTTGAGTTAGTCATAAAAAGCAATCAAGAAAATACATTCCTTTCTGATCTCTGCTTCAGTTCCTGGCTCCAGGTTTCTGCCTTGAGTTCCTTCTTTAGCTTCCCTCAATGACGAGAAAAAAAAAAGAGATATAAAATAGTAGATAAATAAGTAATCCTTTTCCTTCCTCTCTCTGGCTAGTTCAATTCCATATCCGTACCTTTCCCAGGCAGACATCCCATGGCTCTAGCATCTCTAACAGGTTGGGGTCTCACACACAATTCATGATTCACTTTCCTGGTTCATGCAATGGGTAGTGATGGCCTCCAAGCAGGGACTTCTTTATCATATTCCTGGTTCAATGACTTTCCTTAACCCCTTCATTATTCTAACTCTAGAACTACATAGCTGAATATGCCTGGTTCTGATACCTGCTTGAGATGAAACCTGGCCCTCTCCTTAAGTTATATTTACAAAAGCTTTTTTTTGATGCTTTCTTTCCTTTGTTGTTTGTTTTACTTCAGGAGCAGAAGTTTTCTTAGGCATTTCCATTTCACAAGTTGGAAACATAGCTGGGGTCTTATGCTAAAAGCTCAACTCACTTTATTTCTTTTACATGAGGACTTCCTCAAAGCTTTTCATCTACTGAAGCACAAGATTTGTTGCCAACACTACATTCCCTGGTGTTTTTTTTCTCCTCACTTTGTACATTTGTATTACATTTTACCTCAATTACTGATTTTATTTGTATGTCTGCATAAAAGTGATTACTAATAATACTATTAGGTCTCAAACCCGAAAAAAAAAACAGCTAATTGAGGTGCCTGCTTAACATATCAAAGTAGACCTGACTGCGAAGTTTTCCCAGCAGCCTTCAGTTCCCACCTGCTGCAGGATATGGGCTGTATATCTCTCCCTTTACCCAAAATTACTCCAGCCCTGTTCTGGGCTACCCTTCCTGCAGTTAATCTTCCCTATACAATCCAGCTGTTTTGGTTACCTGGCTGTAAAGTTTTCTTTTTGAGTCAGGGTTTCTCTATGTAGCCCTGGGTTTCCTGGAACTAACTTTGTAGACCAGGCTGGCCTCAAACTCACAGAGATCTGCCTGCATCTGCAACTGAGTGCTAAGATGGCATGCTCGACCACTGCCTAGCAAACCTGGCCCTTTTGTCTTTCCTTTAGATGCCCCTCTGCCCTCCCCAATCTCCTCACATGGCTCACCTCATAGTCATGTGCACTCTGGGCTTTCTCAGATATCACTACCTCTGGCTATGCTCTACATTTTATGAAGAACAAACCTTCTCCTCCACCACCTAGGAACAGTCATATTCCTCATTTTTGTTTCTCTTTTCATGAGGATGGCCCATTAAGCTCTGCTTAGAGCAGTAAACTACTTTACTAGATGAAATTCCAAAAGTTTTTCTGAGGGTAAAGAAAGCCTGATAAGGCCTGTCATAGCAATATGTGGTTCCCTGGTACTAACTTCTGTCATAGTTATATTTCAGTTGGTGTAAAAAAAAACATTACCAAGGAAACCTATAAAATAAATCATTTAATTGGTGTCTTGAACAGATTTACGGGATAAGTTCATGGTCATCATGGCAGGGAATATGGCAACAAGGTGGAAAGCATGGTGCTAGAGAAGTAACTGAGAGCTAATATCTGATCTACACTGGGAGTGGTGTGAGTTTCTGAGACCTCCAAGCATACTTTCAGTGACCATCCTCCTCTAAAAGACCATACTGCCTGATCTATCCCAAATATGTCTCCCAGCTGATGATCAAATGTTCAAATATGAGCCAATGGGTACAGCTCTCATTCAAACCACTATACTCCTCAAGTTTTTTTTTTCATGGTACATATCACAACAACAGGAGTCAAGCTAGTACAGAAATTAGTTATAAGTTTGTGGGGTATTGTTGTAATAGAACTGGCATGGTGTTTTAGGGCAACATTTTGTGAGGAACCTAGAACTTTGATCTTGAGTACTCAGAGATTAATAGGCGATTGTGGGAGTTCAGAGGCTAGGAATGCTAAAAGAGATGTAGATGATTAAAGTCTGAATCTCAGAGAATCAACAACCATATACAAGCTATTTGTATGGTGTTTTGAACTAGATATATGTGGATTCTGCTCTTCTGGGTATGAAGAACCAGTTCTGAATAACAAGAGAGTAGAACCACTGAAGTGAATCATTTGCTTTACTGAAACAATTACTATTGATTACCTAGGGATGAAAAATCAACTATGATGAAGTAGACATTATTCCCAATACGTGGGAGGTAGAGGCAGGCAGATCTCTGTGAGTTTGAGGAGTTTGAGGCCAGCCTGCTCTACAGGAGCTAACTCCAGGGCAAGCTCCAAAGCTACAGAGAATTCCTGTCTCGAAGAAAAAAAAATTAAATACTGAGGGAAAGTCTTCTGAGAGAGATATCCTCATAGTCAGTAAAAGCAGTAGGAAGAACCAGTTGCAGAAAGGAATGTCCATATTGGAGTGAGACCATGAAAGCCATAGTTTGTAAGCCAGTTCAATAATCTTTTGTTCTCTATGCCATTTGGCTATGCTGGTTGCATAGTAGTAACACTGTTAATTAAGGAAGAGGCAGGTGCCTCCCTTTTGGTGATCAGCAAGTTAGTTTGAGAGCACTCTGGTTTTGTAGGGCCACTGAGGCTATTGGGGGTGAGCTGGTTTTGTAGCAGTTGTAGGGACAAAGTTGACTCCTAGATAGTATCTGCTAGCTGGGTGGATATCTTCTGAGAAAGATATATACTATGGCCCAGTTCCATTACAGTCAGGCCTAGCGCCACTACTGAAACTGTCAGATAAATTTTAATCATGTCAGGAAGAAGCACAGGCCACTGTAGTCTGTGTATTACCTGGAAAAAAGCAAACTATCTTCCCTCAGTGTAGAGTAAGACTAGGAAACGATAGAATCTTGAATCATAGGGCATTGGTTGACATATATATTCTCCAAAAGAACATGAAGTGACACCAGAAGAGGGTGCCTTCTGAGGTTAGTAAGAATTTTGAGATTGATGCATTGACAACAATTGAGAAAGGGCAGGGTAGGGAGTGGTTATTGAAAAGGTAATGGCTGTGTATTACTCCAGTCTTGAATTTTGCAGGCACATGGATAGATTTAGAAAACATCATTTTGAGTGAGGTAACCCAGACCCAGACAGACAATTATCACCTGTACTCACTCATGAGTGGTTTTTAAACACAAAGCAAAGAAAACCAGCCCACAAATCACAATCCCTGAGAACCTAGACAACAATGAGGACCCTAAGAGTCCTCATACATAGATCTCATCTACATAAGAAGTAGAAAACCACAAGATCTCCTGAGAAAATTGGGAGCATGGGTATCTTGGGAGAGGGTTGAAGGGAGGAAATAGGCAAGGAAGGAGCAGAAAAATATGTAAAGCTCAATAAAAATCAATAAAAAAGGAAGAAAGAGAAAAGGTAGTGGTCTGGTGTTTTTAGAGGAGAGATATCATCAGAGGTGAAGAGGGGGTGTGGGGAAATGGTCTCAGGTCTGCAGAGTGTGAAGTTTAGAGTTATGTTTGTGAGGAAGGTTGCTGCCACAAGGGATTGGTGCAAATTATCACAAAGGAATCACAGAGTTGTGCTGAGGAACACATCAGTGCAGTACTGTAGATGTGGGAAGTCTCATGGCGTTATGTAGGATGGCTATCCACAAGGTGGGATTAAAGGAGAGGTTCCCAAGTTTAGAGACTTCTGAGTTTGAGTTTGGCTCTGATTGTGTTATTGCCTCATTTATAACATTGACTATAGTGGACAGAGTCTTCTAAAGAGATCTCAAGTTAAAAATATTCTATCTACGGTAGGAGGCCCAAATCCACAAAAGTAAGTAGAGGCACCTCCGTGAACTGGCCTCAGGCACATTTGTCATCTCAGGTGTCTTGGGTGGTCAAGATGGCTATGCTCCTTTAAGGGTCAGGTTTCACTTGTTGGGGCTATATCCCATAGCCCGGGGAGGAATAATATATCTATATCTATAACCAGAAATGAGCAACCTACCTATGTGATCTCAGCTTTGCCATTTTGGTTTGTTAGTTCCTGGAGAAAGAAAATATATTTAAACGTAGCATGGAGGGAATGGGTCAGAGTAGAGCCACAGTCAACTGAGCAGGTAGCATGGAGATAAAACATAACGTGGCTGTCTGAAATACATCCTGAATAAAGACAGAAGGTAAAGTTAAGGAGCTTAAGGGAATCTTTATCTGGCCATATATTTCAGGTTTCCAGGCATGTATCATAGTCCTAGTTGATGAGAGGGTGGAAAGGATCCCAAGACCAGAAGAAGGAAAGAGCACATCATCAAAAATAAGCAGTAGATGGTAGGCAAGAGAGCTCAATCTTTTTCAGACCTCTGGATCAAAAGAAGTACTTATTAGGCAAGTGGTATGGAGCTCATTTCAATTTATGACAGATGGATCCAAGTTCTAACTCCCCAAAGTCAGGTTTTTATGATCCAGTGTGGCCCCCACAGTATGGGTTGAAGTCTTATGGATGATGAGCTTTCAAAGAAACCTGATATCCTGGCAAAAATTTTTGGGTAATATAATTAGTAGAGCGATAATGGAGGACACATTCAGCATAATCCCAGAAAATTGTCTTTAGACAGTGAGAGAAGGTAAGCAGTCTTGGAGTGAGGCTGTTTCCAGAGGAGGGAAAGTTTCCAAAAGAAAAAGCCAGCAGTGATATTAACTCAAATGTTTTGAAGGAAGAAGGGGGCTTGGGGCATGGCCTGAATGAGAGTTAGAGCTAGAAGGAGGAGGTTGAGTAAAAGGTGAACTTCAAAAGAAAGTTCTGATACGTGAGACTTAATAAGTCCTTCTGCCTTTTTTTGACCTTTTCCAAGGATTGGGGCCAATAGGGAAGGTGCCATTGTATGTCAAAAAACCCTTGAAACAAACTGAGTGATTTCACAGATGAATTCTGAACAATTATGTAATTTTCTAGACCTAGGAAGTCCAAATTATCATTCATGAAGTGAGAACAGAACACTTATGCCCCTTCAGGCATTTTAAGTAAAGATTCTACCCTTCTAAAAACAAAGAATCTACTATGGTAAGAAAATATCCAGGTTTCTTTTATAAAGAGGTTTCTATGTAAAATCTGTCTGCCAGTACTCTCCTAAAAGCTATACCAAAATTAGTTATGTTGTAGGAAGGGGTATTGCAAGGCCCATTGTTGGGAGGTTTGAGTTCTGGAGAAGGACAAAAAGGCTAGGAAAAAGAAAACTTGGAAGAACTAGGTAGGAGGTCGAGACCCATACTGTAAAGATTTGTGAATAGCCATCAAAAATGGTTTTGCCAAAGCATCAGGGAAACAATACCAGTCTTGCATAAGAAGCCAGCCTTGGGGACACACAATCACTCCTATAGTTTGCTTTGGATTTCAGGATAGGGATGAGTCAAGAGGAGAATCAAGGAAGGAATGTAAGACTGTTGGCAGACTTTCTTAGCAGTCTTATTAGCAAAGGCTTTTCCCAAAGTAATACGATTGGTAGGGGCCTTGTGACTTCAAATGGAAGTAATTTTCACTTTCTTGTGAAGATAAGAGACTTCTAGCAGCCTTAGTATATAGAGACATATTGGCAACAGACGTACCCTTGGTGATAAGAAAGCTACTACCCCGCCAAAAGGTGACATGGTGGTGAAGGATGTGGAATACATATTTAGAATCTGTGTCCATATTGGTGGTTTTGTCTTGTGCTAAGGTGAGGGCTCCAGTAAGGTTTATGAGCACCGTCTTCTGAGAAGTAGCACATGCTGGTAAAATGAGAGACTCTACAACCTGGCAGATGAGACTATGTGACAGCCCACTTGGCAGAAGACAATAGAGCTGAGAAGTAAGTGTCTATCTATGAACCAAGAACAGTCAGGAAATGACAGAAAGGCAATGGAAAGTTGTAGATTTTTTAGGTAAGGGTTTCAAGTGATTCTAAGCAAGAGTGAAGGAAGATAGTAGCCTCATTTAGGAGTATATAACAGTGTTGAGAGGTGGGCAGGAGTCAAGTGAATGACATATTGGGATTTTATAGAAAGGCTATGTGGAAAAGTTAAAGCTTAAAATGTGACAACAAAGAGAAACTCTTATGTTGATAGGAGACTTTAATCCATTGTGGTGAGAGGACATAGACAGAGCCATCAAAGTTGAACATAGAGGTCGCCTGGATGCATAAGGAGGCATCTACTAGTGCCCAGAGGCAAAGTTGCCATTCCCCAGCTATTGTGTCTAGGAACATGTCCCCAAATCTCACAATTCCACATTTTCCACAGGTATAAATGAAAAAGGGTTGGTGACGTTCCGAGAAAGTCAGAGGAGGAGACTGTAAGAGTGAATCTCAGAGATGAGAGAAAGAAGGTGTGACAGACTTAGAATGAACTATAGGCACACTTATGGGGCTGCTTCACACAAGGAATGAGCAAGAGGTCAAAGTTGCAAATCCAGGTTCTAAGGTACCCCATCAGGCTCAAAAAGGAGAGAATCTCTTTCTTGTTGATTAGAGGTGTGAGGAACCAGAGGTACTGAATATGATGAAGAGAGAATGGGACTTTTAGTGAGTAACAGGAATCCTAGACACTTTACTTGAAGTACAGAAGTTTGAGATTTGTTTCCTAGGAAGTTGAGAAGTATGTTGTTGTGATGGTAAGAGATGTACAGTACAATGTCATCTAATAGTGGGTTAAATGTCTGGGGGATAGGTTGAGAGAAAGGAAGTCAATGGCCAGAGCTTGGCCAAAGAAATGGGGCCTACCTTAGAAGTCCTGAGTTAGGACAGAGCAAGTAAGATAGCTAAGACACTGTTCTGGTGTCAGGGTCCACTCAGGTGAAGGTAAGGAGGCCATGTGAATATAGGTATAAAGGAATGATAAATAAATAACCCTGAGATCTAAAACTGTAAAGTGAGAGGTAGATGAGAGACTCTGAGAATGTAAACTACAGAGGTTACATAATGCAGGTTGTATGGGAAGGTCAAACATGTTAATAATCTTGAGGTTCTGGACTAGGTAGTTGGGGCCATCTGCTTTTAGGACAGACAAGATAGGGGTGCTAGAGGGTGCCAGGGAGGTCTTGAGTGTTTTCTGTGTTTAGCTTTCTATTGTTGGTAAGAGCACCATGACCATGGTAATTCACTATTCTTCATTTTATTGTTTCTTTAAACACATAGTTATCATTTTACATACCAATCCCAGTTTCCACATCCTCCCCTCCTTTCATCCCCCCCACTTCTCTCCTCACCCCACCCCCATCTACTCCACAGCAAGGGTAAGGTCTCCCACGGAGAGTCAACAAAGTCTGGCACATCACTTTGAGGCAGGACAAAGCCCTTCCCGCTGTATCTAGGCTGAACATGGTATCCTGCCATAAAGAATGCACTCCAAAAAGCCAATTTACGCACTAGGAATAAATTCTGGCTCTAGTGCCAGTGGCCCCACAAACAACCCAAGCCACCCAACTATCACCCACATCCAGAAGGCCTAATTTGGTGCTTTGCAGGTTCCCCAGTTGTCAGTCTGGAGTCAGTGAGCACCCACTAGCTCAGTTCAGCAGTTTCTATAGGTTTCTCCATCATGATCTTGACCCCTTTGCTCATATTATTGCTCCTCCCTCTCTTAGACTGTACTCGTATTCTGGAGGCTTGGCCTAGCGCTTAGCTGAGGATTTCTGCATCTGCTTCTGTCAGTTGCTGGATGTAGGTTCTATGATGATAATTAAGGTAGTCATCAATCTGATTAGAGGCAAAGGCCATTTCAGGCACCCTCTCCACCATTGTTTAGGGGCTTAACTGGGGTCGTCCCTGTGGATTCCTGGGATAGTCAATAATGATGACCTTGGCAAATTTTTAAAGGAAAACTTTTAATTAGTGCTGGTTTATAGTTTCGGGGTGTAATTTATTATCATGACAGGACATGGCAGCATGCAGGAAGAAAGGATACTGGATGAGCTGAGTGTCTTACATCTTGATCTGCAGGCAGCAGAAGGAAATACTGTGTCATTCTGGCCAGACGTGAGCATATAAAACCTCATAGTCTACCTTTACTATCAGGGGCTGACTGGGAAAGAAAGTAAGAGTTAAGGATAATCATGCCCCCTTGAGAATTAGGATCTAGGTTGGTGTACTGAAGGAGAGCTTGTGTAAATTGGATGGGGGACTCAATATGATTCCCATTTGTCCTCCAGGTGACCCATCTCAGTTTGTTGAAATTCATCCCATTATGGGGGACATTTTGGAGGCCAGCCAGTAGGTTTAGTCATTTTGTCTCATGACATCTTGGCAGGGGACTTATTCTCAGCATGAATCCAATAATCCCAGTGATTTTATGAATGGGGAACTGTCTTAGCCCCACCTGATAGAAATCATCCTTCCGTTGCACACGATCTGCATGGGCCTTCACAGCCATCTATAAACACTTTCTGTTCCTCAGGTGTGAGAGTAGGGGAGAGAATGCCATAGAGGTGGTGCCAAGAGAGGTCTGGGTGAGGTACCTAACTTATCTGATGAAGTTAGAAGGGTCATTAGAGAAGGAGCCCAGAGGATTTTCTATCTGGGAAATGACGGCCATATACAATGAGACATGCTACTTAGGTCTTCCACTTCTGCATGGGAGTGAGTATGATTCACTGAAGGAATGAAGAGTTCACAGAGAGCAGCTGCGACTTGACACTGTGTGGCATGGCTACAGTTCATTGCGAAATCCCGGGAGAGGTTTTTGATGAAGTGCAGTCCAGTGAAAGAAATCCCAGCATGTTGGAAATTCCAGTACCATGGAATGACTCGCAAGAACAGCAACAGGGCTGGAGTAGAGCCAGCTGGAGCCCAGAAGACAAGCTGTATGTGCTGCAGAGGGTGGATCTGGAAAATTATTCAAGTCCTTGCTAGGAATCCCGAAAATACCAAGTTGCAAGGTAAGGGGGAGTTGTGGGCCAAATAGAGCACTTAGAAGGCTGGAGTGGCCAAGTTGATGTCAGAAGCATGAAGGCTAGAAAAGGGGGCAAAATTCAGAAACACTGACCTGGCAAAGCCTGCAAAAAAATATTTCCAGCCTAGATGGTACTAAAGAAAAGCAAGAGGAGTGGAGATCTGATTCAATTAGAAAAAAAAAGATGATTGGCTTTAGAGATTTAGTAAGATGACATAAAATGCCTGATGCCCTCATAATCTCCATTAGGGGATATAGGAGCCATGGCACAGGCAGACATGACTGCTGATATGACTGGCTAATCCTCCTCCTCCTCCTCCTCCTCCTCCTCCTCCTCCTCCTCCTCCTCCTCCTCCTCCTACTCCTCCTCCTCCTCATCTTCCTCCTTCTTCTCCTCCTCCTTCGGGAACTCATGACGTTTTGTTTTATAAATTGCATGCTGTAAGGAAATAAATGAGTTCCTGCTTGACTCAACTCCCTGCTGCTTCTTATTGTCTCCTGGACTGGTGGCTGGGAGGCAAGCAGCCCACTTCACCTCTTCCACCAGGGCCAGTTGCTGGAAGCTGGGGTCTACAGAGTGCCCCAACACCACGTGGATCCCAGACATTGAGCACTGAGTTATTTACACAGTTGCAGTTTGGTTTTATTTTGTACAGATTGTGACTTTGCTCTGGTTTTTCCCTCTTGAATTGAGAAAATACTTAACTTACTTACATTTTATAGGAATGCCCATCTGAGAGACTTTGGGTTTTAAAAGACATTGTGAACATTTTAAAGAGACTTTGGACTTTTAAGTGTTTGAACTTTTAAAGACTGTATAATTCTTCTTTTTCCTTTTATTGAAGATACATTATTTTCTTATACACTGTATCCAGATTATCGTTTCCTCTCCCTCCTCTCCTTGCAATTCCTCACCACCTCCCCATTCCCTCCAGCCCAGATTCACTCCCTTTTTCTCTCTCACTAGAAAAGACCACTTTATAAGAGACAAACTCAACATGAAAAAATAATATATAATAAGATGAAGAAAGACTATCATATCAATGTTGCACATGGCAAACCAACAGGAGGAAAAGAGCGCCAAGAACAGGCAGGCACACGAATCAGAGATCTACTTATTCTCATGGTCAGGAGTCCCATAAAATAACAAGATAATAGCTATAATATATAAGCAGGGGATCTGGTTCAGATCCATGTAGGCCCTGTGTTTGCTACTTCAGTCTCTGTGAGCTCATTTGTGTCTTGCTTAGTCGTTTCAAGGGGCCTCGTTCTGGTGTCCTCTATCCTCTATGATGCTTCCAATCATGGTGCCTTCTTCCACTGGATTTTCTGAACTCTGAGGAGAAGGATTTGTTGGAGAACTCCAATTTAGACTTTACCAGCCTTTTTCTTTTGGGCCATCATTCAGTTCCCAAATCATGACACTGTGATTTCTTATTAGTTATGAATGCTCAGCCTAGCTTAGACTCATTTCTGGCTAACTCTTTTAACTTAAAATCACCTGTTTCTCTTTATCTATCTTTTGCCTCAGGCCTCGTTACCTTCATTTCTGTATGGCCTATGCTGTGTCTGCTAGTTGGCTGCTTTTTGGCTGGCCCTGGGAATCTCCCACTATAGCTCCCTCATTCTCTCCTCTCTTCTTTTCTCTTCTTTCTCAAGCCTAGGTTTCTCTTCTTACTTATTATCTCTGCCTGCCTGCCCCATCTACCTAGCTACTGGATGGTGAGCTCATTATTAGACCAATCAGGTACCTTCGGCATACAAAGCAAAACATCGTTGCATAATTGATACCCACCGTACATTGATTAACAAATGTAATATAAACAAATGTAACACATCTTTGCCTAGTTAAAGTAATATTCCAGAATATTATTCTCTCTTTCCCTCCCTTCCTCCCTCCCTCCCTCCCTCCCTCCCTCCCTCCCTCCCTCCCTCCCTCCATCCATCCCTTCCCCTGTCTCTCTCTCTTTCTCTAAAATTTCTGGCTGTGAGTCTCTACATCAGTTCCCATCTGATGCTGGAGGAAGCCTCTCTGATGAGATAAGGCACTGATTTATGGGTATAGCAGAATATCATTAGGCATCACTTTCTTGATATTTTACACCAGTTGTGTTTCATTTTACCCTAGGACTCTGGGCTATCTGGTCTCTGGTTCTTTGTTACACAGGCATTGTGAGATACAGATTCCTTCTCATGGAGTGGATCTTAAGTAAAATCAAATATTGGTTGTCTACTCCCACAAGTTTTGTGTCACCATTGTCCTAGCACTTTTCTCAGGCAGGGCATGTTGGAGGTCAAACGTTTGGAAGCTGGATTGTTGTCCCCATTTCTCTTTTCATAGAGAGCATACAGAGTATCTTTTCACACCAAAGCGACTAGAATTTAGGCATGAAGGCTCCATGTAGTCACCAGCTTTCACTCTTCCTATTCAGTAAGATCTATGGAGATTGTCCCTGTTGATATGACCCAACTGTCAGTTTGCAGAGAACAACCCTATTTGTCTTAGCATCAGCCCGTGTTGTTTGGGGAGTTTGTGAGACCTCCCCCCCCACTGCCCCCACCGCATGGCCAACAACTCTATTGAATACAACCCAATCCCTCTTTTCCAAGCCTTGTATGACTGGACTACAAGAGATGGCCAGTTGAGACTCCATATCCATGTTACTAAGTCCTCATCAGGTTCACCTTCATAGGTTCTAGGAAGTCGCCACTGTACCAGGTTCCTACACCACCACTCTGAAATTTCCCCAATTCCAGCCATCTCTCCCTGAACTCTTTCCCTCCATCCCCCCTTCTGTACTGCTTCTGTCCCCACTCAATGCAGCTCACAAGTAAAATCTATTCTATTTCCCTTCCCAGGGAGATCCCTGCATTCCCCCTAGACCCTCCTCTTTTCCTAACCTCTCTGGAGCTACAGATTGCAGCTTGGTCATAATTTATTTAGTGGCTAATATCCCCTTATAAGTGAATGCATACCATGTTTATCTTTCTGGGTCTGGGTTACCTCACTAAGCATTATTTCTTTTCTAGTTCCATCCATTTACCTGAAAATTTCCTGATGTCATTTTTTTAACAGTTTTGTAATTGTTCATTGTGTAAATATACCACATTTTTTTATGCATTCTTCTGTTTAGGGACATCTGTGTTGTTTCCAGTTTCCGCATATATAAATAAAGCAGCAATGAAGATGTTTGAGCATGTGTCTTTGTTGGTGGATGGAATGTCATTGGGGTATATGCACAAGAATGGTACAGCTGAGTCTTGAGGTATATCGATTCCCAACTTTCTCAGGAACCACCTGTGGTTTATCAGGGTGTGCCTGCTGTTGTTGAAGTTTGGGAAAAGGCAAAAAGTGGTGGGATGGAAGTTAGAAAGGGAAGATGTGCGGAATCCACAGGAAATAGAAGCAAGGAACAGGAAAACCTGCCAAGAGTGTTCTGATGCAGAGTTTGGGATGAGATTGTGTCAACTGTGGGCTTATTAAAACTTGGAATATTTTGTATGGTGTTTGTATGTGACCCTGTGGATGAACAAGAAAGAGGTTGTGTGGTTTGATAGTGATTTATGTGTCAAGCTGACAAGGAATCATTGTGCTGATTTATGTTCACTTAGCACAGGCTAGAGTCATCTGAGACGAGGGAATCTCAATTAAGAAAATGACTCCATTAGATCAGGATGTAGGCAACTCTGTAGGGCGGTTTCCTAATTAGTGATTGATACGGAGGGTCCAGCCCATTGTGTGTTAGCACCACCTCCGGGATAGTGGTTTTGTTTCTATAAAAATGCAGACTGAGAAATCATTGAAAATCAAGCCAGTAAGCAGCATTCTTCCATGACCTCTGAATCAGTTGTTGTCTCCAGCTTCTTGTCCTGTTTGAGCTTCTGTCTTGACTTCCTTCTGTGATTAACAGTGATGAGCTAGCATAAGCCAAATAGATCATATTCTCCCAAAGTTGCTTTGGTCAAGGTGTTTCATCATAACAATAGTATTTCTAAGTAAGAAAGTGGGGTTTTTTGGTTTTGTTTATTTGAGGAATTCTGAGTTAAAGTTTCTGTTTACCTGTTAAGAACCTGGCCTGGGCTGGATCCAGGATGCCATGTTAGAACACTGTTAGCAGCACTGCCATTTGGAAGCCCACTTTTTGCCATAGCAGTCATTCTCTCATAACCTTCCCTCATACACTCCCAATGTGCTCCTTTTGGTGAAGTTGTCCTTGATTTTCACACCAGCGACAGAACAATGTGTGTTTCCAAACATGACAATCTGCCTGGACTCCTGTAAACTCAGAAAACCTTGTTCAGTGTTTCAGGCCTCCTGTACTATATTTTAACTTCAATGTGTAAACCAAATACCAAACTTATATCCTATCACCATCACCCTAAACTCAGTTCTTATTACACAATGGAATCAATGTCAGCCTGTAGAACCTACAATATTCCCACTATCCATTCTTTTTTTTTATTGAGAAAAGGAAAAAAAAGTATCTGCCTCCTCCCAGCCTCCCATTTCCCTCCCCCTCCTCCCACCCTTCTCCCCCTCCCCCAAACTCCTCCCCCCTCCCTCTCCAGTCCATAGAGCAGTCAGGGTTCCCTGTCCTGTGGAAAGTCCAAGGTCTGCCCCACTCCGTCCATGTCCAGGAAGGTGAACAACCAAACTGGTTAGGCTCCCACAAAGCCAGGACATGAAGTAGGATCAAAACCCGGTGCCATTGTCCTTGGCTTTTCATCAGCCCTCATTGTTCACCATGTTCAGAGAGTCCAGTTTTATCCCATGCTTTTTCAGTCACAGTCCAGCTAGCCTTGGTGAGCTCCCAGGAGATCAGCCCCATTGTGTCTGTGGGTGGGTGCGCCCCTAGTGGTCCTGACTTCCTTGCTCATCTTCTCCCTCTAAGCAGGGAACCCACTATCCATTCTTGAGTAAATTGTGTTGACTTGCCCAAAGTCTACGCTAAATGCATACTTCTCTGCACTCCTGTGGCTTCCACTGCATATTCCCACTATCCATTCTTGAGTAAATTGTGTTGACTTGCCCAAAGTCTACGCTAAATGCATACTTCTCTGCACTCCTGTGGCTTCCACTGCATTTTGACCCATGCTAGTTTCTCAAATACTCAGACGAGTGTCCTGACTATGGTTAATCGTGGTTGTCAGTGTGAGAAATGCCTGCAAAACACACTAAATTGTTCCCATGGCAGATTTTTATGGAGATGAATAAACTGGGAAGGAAAGGCCCACACTAAAGATGGAAAGAGACAAAAATTAGGCTCAGACTCTGTGAAACAAAAACCCAGAGGAGACAATAAGCAAATATATTTACTGGAGATTTCTGAGGTGGTGCATTTAGTTGCCCCGGCCTTGGTTGTGGTTCATAAATAGAGATTCTTGTGCCGTTGAATCCTTAATTACAGGTTTCCAGGCCTTCAGCCTCAGGCTAGGGTTGCTTCACTGATTTCTCTTTTCTGGCTTCCAACGTTTTGAAATGAGAATCTACAGGGTTCCCCAATTGTGCAACCTGGAGTGGCTGTATCAACAATACCCTGCTTCTAGGCCTTCAATGAGACTATGAAGTCTCATTCCGGAATCCAAAATTCCGTTAAGTCTGAACTATACTCCCATCTTGAACTTTCTCTAGCCCGCTACTATTTTGATCAGCCAGCTTAGCCCAGTAAGGTTATTTTGATTCCTTTATATTCACTCTCATAAACATGACCTCACCCTAGGGTATTGTGCTGTCCGCCAATAATGGTCACTAATGTGGGGCTTGGGGTCGTGTAGGTATATTAAATTTTAGAAATACATTTGAAAAACATAGATAGAGAATTGTAGTGAAGACACTATGAATAACCGACTTCTCTCCTCTCTAATATGGAAGTGGAGTAACCAAGTTAATCCTCACTGTTACTATCTCTGTATTCTAACCTGACACAGTCAACAAAGTTTTTTTCCCATACCAAGAAATTAAGACATTTACATATTATGTTAAGCTTAAAGTCTCTACAAAACTTTGAAATTCCTTCCCACCTTCCTTTTTTTTTCTCAAATGCTTTGGACAGAACTGATTTATAGTAAGACAAGTACCTTAAGTACCTTATCATTAAGATGAAACACACAGCTCTAGAGTCTATTTTTATAATTTCTGTTTCAAACTATTTCCTTCAGTTCTGTTCCAGGGTGATCAGATGCTAACACTTTTTCAAAACACTGAAACTGGGCCCCAAACCTGAGACACATCCCAGATGAGAGCACTATAAACTCATACATCCATGAAAGATAACAGAAATAGAATATGGTGTTTAAAAGAGCCATAGAGATTGTCTTTACAACCCTTAAAGGTCCAAGCTTCAAGGGGGAGGAAAATGAATCAACCCCTGTTCTTGAAAGATAAGCTATGCAAAAAAGAGTGATCTTGAAACTTCATTTTGCTTTGAAACATTAAAGAATTTATTGTAAACACAGAATGAAAACTGGTGAACTTTCTTCAAAATCAGGTCTAACGGCCAGAGAAAGATCCCATGGCAGTGGGAACCTTCCAGTTCAGTCCACCTGAGGCTTTAGGACAGGCTGAGCTCGTCAAAGGGATAGTCAGTGAAGCCGTTCTCTGGGGTCCCCATCTGGCGCAGGTTGGCCAGGTAGCCACTCATCTTGTGGAGAACACGGGCCTGCTCATCCAGACAGTGATGCTCCAGGAAGTAGCAGAGGTCAGCAACACGTTTCTCCTTGGCCAGCTTGTGGAGGTTCAGCAGGCTCTGGTTGATGGTCATCTCCATGTGGAAGGCAAACTCCATGGCCTGGAGGCCCCCCTGCCAACTGCCACGCTCTGGTGTCAAGATGCTCGGGAAGAAAACAAGGCCACAGCGCTTATTCTGCAGGAACATGAACATCTGGGCACTGGCCTTGCAGCTGTGTGACTTGCTCAGGAAGAAACGCTTGAAGTTCCCCAGGGCCACGTCATCACGATCAAAGAACAAGGCCATAGACAAATATACATATGAGGCATGGAGCTGCAGCTGGACATGGTTGTTTACCGCGTCCTCGCAGTTGCTATCAGAGTTCTGACGCACTTGCCAAGAACCTTCAGCCATGGTGGGCTCTCGAACACCACAACAGTATCAGCAGGACCTGTACCTGCTTAGAGGGGCAGAGAGGGTAGGAAGGGAAAGGACCCCTGTCCCAGAGTACCTCAGCAGAGAGGAAGAACCTCAGGGGAGCGCAGCAGGTAGGCCTCAGGAGGCTCCTAGGCAGCAGCAGAAATGAGTGTTGGTGCCTGATGATGACATCATTTAAGCGCCAGGGCTTAGAGATGGGAGGGGGCAGGGTGGGGCGGGGCGGGATGGGGCGGGGAGGGGAAGGGCGGGGCTGGGCAGGATGGGGAGGGGCTGGGTGGGGCTGGGTGGGACAGGGCAGGGCAGGGTGGGGTGAGGTGGGATGGGGCTGGGCAGGGCGGGGAGGGCCATGAGTGCAAATTTCCATATCAAGGCCATCTCCTGAGCCCTGGCTCACATATACCATATATTTTAAAGGACAGTATAAATCAAAGCCAAAGTTTAAACTATATCCTCTGAATGCTTTATAAAGCAGTTTCTCTGAATATCGTCAAAATGTTATTTCTTTCAACATTCTGCTTTTGGCTTTCTTAGATAAAGTTAGTACCAGAAAGCTTTATTTGAACAATAGTTCTTATTAGTGACCTCAACTAGCATTCACTTGACCCTATGAACACAGGGTTAAAAATCAGGTTAGTCATCAGTGTTCAGTGCCATCAGTAAACCAAGCAACTATGTGATGACCTTCACGTCTACATCAGATTTTTAAATACAAGAATTTTAAGTATTTTATCAGAAGTACAAGCGATAATTGTTTCTTAATGAATGAGGATGGTGAGTGAGAAACAGAAGCTCATGCCATTTCTGTGAGTACTACAATTATTCATGGCGACTCACCTCCATAAAACCTTCCTTTTACTCCCATTTTCATGAAAGTAGGTTTTTGTTGTTTATCATTCGCTATTATTCGGAAGGTGACTGAAATTAGCATTAGGAATGCAGTTTTGTCTTCATTATTAATATCACAACTAAAATGAGTATAAAAGTTCATTATGTACATCTATTTTTTTATATTATGTAAAAGTAAATCCATTTGTCTCCTTTAGAGCATTTCTTTTAATTCTGGAAGAGAAATATAATGCTAGGCTTTTTACTTCTGAATTCACCCTGTTTTAAAAATTTTATCAGACAATTTCTGTCATTTATTTATGTGATCTAATGGAAATGTCAATTATTATAGGATTAAAAGTATGGATGATTTTATGAATCAGAAAATAACAGGTGTACTAGAAAAATAACAAAGTTTCAAAATATAGCCTTCAAAGAAGCTGTTTCGAAATTCTTCTATCGATATCTTAAATAGCCTTTTTTAGGTATAAGGTTTATTTTACAATCATGTACATATTGGCCAATGTCCATGCACATGCAACAGATAGGTTCAAGTGACTTGTGAGGCCATAAGTGTATGTTGGATCCTTTGAAACTGGAGTTATAGATAACTGTGAGTTGTCTTGTGATGGAGGAAGGTCATTGGCTAATAAAGGAACTGCCCTGGCCCATTTTATTGGTTAGGACATAGGTAGGTGGAGTAATCAGACCAGAACACTGGGAGGAACAGGAAGTGAGCTCAGAGACTCAACAGCTCTCCTCTGGGGAGCAGACGCCTGAGAGAGACGCCATGCCCCGCTCCCGGGATGAAGCTCCGACCCAGGATGGACTAGGCTAGAATCTCCCCGGTAAGCGCACCTTGGGGTGCTACACACAGATGATTAGAAATGGGCTAAATTAATATGTGAGAATTAGCCTAGAAGAGATTGGGCCAAGCAGTGTTTAAAAGAATACAGTGTCCATGTAATTATTTCGGGCATAAGCTAGCCAGGCAGGCGGCCTGGGGTGCTGAGAACGCAGCCCCGCTGCCCTTATTACTACAGTCTTGTGTGGGTGATAAGAACCCAACCAAGGCCTAACACAATAGCACCAAGTTCTCTTAACCACTAATCCATCTTTTTCGCCTCCTGCATTGCTTTCTAAGTTTTTGGACGCCTGTCTTGTGTCTGTAAAAAGACTGTGATTTTGAAGGTTAAGAAATTTATTTTTTGTAATTGGCTTTTTATGTTATGTATGCCATTTCTACTTTCTTTCTTTGGGTTCTTTGCTGTTATTTTGGTTTTTTTTTTCTCAAGTTTTGTTTTTTAAGACCTTCTTCTACTTGTGTCTTTATAAAGCACAGTGTCAAAATGTCCTATTTTAACCTTATAAGGTTCATATTGTATAATATATTATAGTAATAATATAATACATATTAAATCATATTATATTATATTATATTATATTATATTATATTATCACATTGCATCAAGAACCCTAACACCTTCTTTAGGGAATTGGATGCATATCTAATAAAGTTTTGTAATGTTTCTCTGCATCATGTTTTAAAAAATTCAATAGTTGGTGATTCCAACATAGTTTTATTTCATGGAAATAATGTAGTATTCAGTGTACCATGCATCGGTGTGATTTATTTAAAAATGAGTTATTTACATCTCCTGGTCAACATCTAAATATCAAGATCTTTTCTTGAGTTTACTCTGGCCCAACCTTCACTGACTGTCTAGGAAGCCATAATTCCAATTCTGTGGTTATGAGAAATATGTAAAATAGTTGAAGAGATACCTCTATACAAAAATAAGAAGTTGTATTTTATGTAAGAACAAGTTACATGCAAGAAAGCATGGCACAAAGGCATAGTAGGTAAGAATCAAAATATAGAAGGATTTGACAACTAAATGTTTCATAAATTTTACAAGGTAAGCTTTTATGATAGGCGAAACACAAAATAGGCATTTTGCTTATAATTTACTCTTAAAGTCAACATCTTTGTATATACAGTTTATGTTGAGCTACCAATGTTGTATTTTTTGGAAGCATGATGAAAATATATTGTATGTGAAAATATTTTTAAATAAAAAATTCATGTGATGCAATAAAGGAAATTGTCATCTTTTGTTCTCAATTAGGAAAAGAACTTTAGGGGAAGGAGAAAACACTGGCATACATAGAATCACAATGTGTGTACAGTCAAAAGACAAAAGTAGAAAATGTATTTTTTAAATCTGAAGGAATTTCTGGAGAATCTCAGTAACCATCATGCTTTAATACACTCACAGTGTCTCTCTCTCTCTTTTTTTTTTTTTTGGTTTTTCGAGACAGGGTTTCTCTGTGGTTTTGGAGCCTGTCCTGGAACTAGCTCTTGTAGACCAGGCTGGTCTCGAACTCACAGAGATCTGCCTGCCTCTGCCTCCCGAGTGCTGGGATTAAAGGCGTGCGCCACCACCGCCCGGCCCTCACAGTCTCTCTTAATTCCTTCATCAGGCATGTTCTTACTTTACACTTAATAATATTTATGTTCTATTTATAGAACACTATATACTTTTGTAAAAATACCAAAATTGGTTAAAAACTGAAATGCAAGTATTAAACCAAACTTAAACCATAGCATCACTAGTAGATTAAGAAAGGCACATAAAGACAGCTATTTGAAATTCAAATGAAAACTAATTATTAGATATGACACCAAAAGTACATGTGTTCTTTTTCTCTTTGGGTGTCTGCCATCCAACTCCTAAATAAATACACAATAACTTATTTTACTTATTTTATTCCCAGATTTATCTTGACTTGTTTCTGGACAGCTTGTCTAACTTAAATTAGCCAGTCTCTCTTTTTTTATGTTTTGCATCTGTACCTTTTACCTTTCTTTATTCTATATGGCTATCTTCTCTTCTTACTCTGTGGTTGATTGTGTGGCTGGGTAGCTGGCCCCTGGCATCCTCCTCTTCTATTCCTTTTCTTGCTCCTCTCCCCTCCTCTTTCAAGCCTAGATCTCTCCTATTTTTTTCTCTGCCTGGCAAGCAAACATATTTCTCTCTTCTGCCTAGCTGTTGGCCATTAAGCACTTTATTAGACCAATTAGGTGTTTTAGAAATCAAAGTAACACAGCTTTACAGCATTAAACA
Source organism: Microtus oregoni (assembly GCF_018167655.1). Taxonomy (NCBI): domain Eukaryota; kingdom Metazoa; phylum Chordata; class Mammalia; order Rodentia; family Cricetidae; genus Microtus; species Microtus oregoni. The sequence continues at coordinate 529,362 of NW_024544795.1, forward strand.
AATGCAGTATAAAATAATACAATACATCTTTGTATCATTAAACAAACATTCCACAGCATAAACAAATGTAATGCCTCTTAAATTAATTTTCTGTAAGAAGTACAGGCTAAAGGCTAAAGAAAAACAAGTAAGTTTGTTCAGCATGACATTTTTTTGTACCTAAGAATCAAAGTAGTAAAAGGCATCAAAGGGGAATGTAATGAATTCCTGCAGGCCTGTTATGAGATAGGGCTTTATTCTTGAAAATATTTAATGTTATCAGCATACTCATGCAATAGAATAACTTAAAATATGTGCTTTTTGAAGCTGTGCTTTACCCACAAAAGGTAAACTTGTACAAGCACTAAAGTGTACTTGACATTAAAAACATTGGAGGAAAATAACCATCTGAGAAGAATAAAGTCTGTGGTGCACACGAAAGGAAAATAGCTTCCCATCATTTTAGCTATAGAATTTAATATTTATTGATAAAATAATGTCTATAATTATTTCATTAGTATTTAAATTTACAGGGAACTATGCAAGTTTTCTTTCATTGAGTACAATTAAAATATTTTGAGATTCACCCATGTTACAAATGATACCACCGAGTCATTTTATTCAGAGTATTCTTGTTTTTATTTAGTGGTTTTAGGTAGTTTTACAAATGACTTATATAACAATGTCAATGAAGAAATATGGGTAAAAAAGATTCTGATATTGACCTCACACTGTATAAAATATCAAAAATAATGGTCATGGCAAAGCAAAACTTCATTGAGTTTTACAATGTTAGATATTACAGCTATGATTACGGTGCTAATGGGTGGCCACCCAATACAGCTCAAATGCAAAATAAGTGTTTGTCATAGGCAAGTAGGTGGCAATAGGAAAAATTTTACTCAATTTCCTTCCCACTCTTCTTCATCTTCATTATCCTGTTTTCGCATTATCAGTTCATAATTTTTTAATATGCTTGTTATAGGAGTATTAACAGAGTTGTAATTCCATCCTTTCTTCATAAAAAATTTCTTTAGTATGATTGGCATATCATAGCCCTTGTGTACAATGAAATCCTTAAAGGCAATTGTCCCATAGAGATTTTCAAGTACATCTGGTTTGCAAAAGCTTCTACCTTGAACCTCAAGGAAACCCTTATGGTCATTTATAGGCTCTTTACTAGGTAGTGCTTTTAACTGCTTGGGTTTCTGACATGATGACCCATCTTTTAACTTCTCCTTGGTGGATGTACAACAATCATGTGATTTTTGGAGTTTCATCTCAAATATTTTTGCCTCTTTGGAGAATCTGATGACTTTTTCTTTGCTTAACCCTCTGAAGTACTTGAGCTTGGAAGGAAGAGGACACATATTCTTGTCTGAGGATTCCTTACATGTTGGCTGATAAACATTGTCCATGGTAAATTGTTGCACCACATCCAAGTTTTCCAGTGTGTCATCCAATTCATAGATATCATCACCTCCTCTTTGTGTGTATCTATAATTAAGAGAGTCAAGCAAATTTTGATTTGTGGATGTGTTACCGGGAAGAAAATTTCTTTGACATGACTGGAATTTCTCAGGAGTTTCCTGGTTGAAATTTCTGTGAAGGTATTTCCCATGTTTGCTGTTCTTATTTGAGTTCCTTTGATTTTCTAAGTGAGGCGACTTATTCAGATTCCAATCACGTTTTGGAATCTGCAGCAAATTTATGAAGTGGTCTTCAACATCATCTTCCATCTGAGACAAATGATCGAGCTTGTGTTGGTTTCTTCTACTTCCTTGCTGATCCACTGACATTGAATAAATCAGTCCCAAGTCCTGGGGCAGCTTTCTCTGGTTCTTATTGGTGGCATTATTGGGTGCTTCATCAGAAATTCTGGGGAGAAAGGTACCCTGGATTGTTCCTGACAGTATCTCTTCACGTGACTCATAGTCTCTAGTAAAGTCTTCGAGCTTTGCTTGAGAAAACAGCCGGTGATGGCCCTCAATGAAAGGAGGAAATGTCATTTGCTACTTTTTGTGCTTCAAGACATGCTTGTATCTGGGTACCTGACCAGACTGATTCTCTGGCAGCCTCTGGTCCCCCATGGCATATCTGGCTCTGCGACCACCACTCCAGAATGAGTTCTTGTTTCCCTGAGGATGCTTGGTTGCTAGGAAACTTTACATTCTACTTTGATGAGCAAGATGGAGTGCCTACGTCCCAGTTCCTCCAATTCTATTCTACACCACATGATCACAATACCCACTACTGATAGACTAGACTTTTAAACCCACCAGAAGTTTAGGATAATTTTAATTCTTCCACACATTCCTAGCATATGATATGGTTACATCTTTTAATTTGAGAACATTCTAATATTGGTTCAGTGGTATCTCATTATGGTTTTCATTTGCCTTTTTATGTAGCCAATAATATTGAACATGTCCATATACTGGATATTGTTGTCATTCATAATTCTTCACTGGCTAAGTATATGTTCAGTTTTTTAAGCTCTTTAGTTTGTAGTGATTGTAAGATATATTTCACTGAATTTTAATAGTTGTTTGTGTTCTGGATTAAATTGCTTCATCAAATATATCATTTGTAAAATTTCTTCTTCCTCCATCATTTGTCCCTTCATTAGTCTGCTTGAAAGAGCAGAGTATCCACCTTTGATTAAATTCCATTCAGCTAGTTTGTGCTTTAATAAAGTATAGTTTTAAAATGCCCTACAGAATTTTTCCTTTGCAAAGATAATGTGTTTTAGTTTTTGTGCAGTTTTCATTTCTAGGTTTTGTTCAATCATCTATTAAAATTTAATGTTTTGGATCATGAAGATAATGATTAACGTATCTTAAATTTTTTGCTTATGGTTAGATAATATTGAGAAAGTTTTTGTGGCAAAGGGTAAGTTTTTATTCACCGAATCTATTTTTTAATTTTTCTGAAACCCAATTTTCTGTATTTACTTTCTGATACTATAATTTATTTTTACTATTTCTAGCAAGCTATTCTACTGTGTTGCTTCCTATAGATTTACAGCTTTGAAACAGGTCTCTTAATTTATCCACCTGTGGTTATTCTTTCCAAAGTTTTTGTTGCTGTTGTTTCTGCTGGAACCTTTGGATTTCTGTGAGACCTTTTAGCACTGTTTAATGGCTACAAATGATCCCATTTTGATTTTGATGAGGGTTCTGTATATTAGATAAGAGTAATTGATATGTTAAATGTTTTGCATCTTCTGGACTATGAAATAGGTATATATCTATTAATGTATATGTTTTTCTACTTTTGTTAAAAGTATTTTATCATTTTTGGCACATGTCTATCACTTATTTTCCCTCTAGCTTTTCCTTAAATATTCCACATCTTTGGTACAATGAGTTTTATTGAGAATGTGTTTGGATGGAGGGAAAAGGTGTTCCACTGAAGCTCATGATTGCTTGTCATGAACTTTTCCTGTGTGTGGGAATAACATGGCATCATCCAACTGTACAGCTGAAACAGGTTTGAAAACCCTTACATAGCTTAAGCTGGCCTCAACCAATGCAACCTCCTGCTCCAGCTTCCTGAATAGTAAGTTTTACAATGTGTAGGTTGTATATGTTTTATCTGTAATAAACTTAGTGCTAATTGCTCGTAGTGCTTTAAGCAGGTGGTTCCACTGCTTTTTTGACTTTTAGTGGTTTGGGTGGGTAGTCTGATGATATTCTTCATTTTGTTTCCTTTTTATCAAAGCTGTATTCTTCTCTGGTTGGCCAGCCATGTGGATATCATGATATCTGTCATTTATACATTTTTTTTGTATCAAGTTACTTATCTGATTATCTTTAACTTAGTGCTAGCATGGGTATCTACCTTTATTCTTCTCTCTTGATTATTTGGGGGGGGGAGTTTGCTTTGTATTTCAAGGCAGGGATTCTCTGTGTATCAGTCCTGGGTGTACTGGAACTCGCTTTGTAGACCAGGTTGGACTACAAATATCCACCTGCCTCTGCTTCCCTAATGCTAGAATTAAAGGCATGCACTGCTGATTCCCATATTGAACGTTTTGCAGAAAGATGGTATACTAAGACATTTGTAGACCTCTTTATTTACTTAATCAATGTTCTGTTTTAATAAGGATCAATTTCTGATGCCTGATAACCAGATGTTGCAAAATATTGTCCTATGAATCACCCCCATTGTTGTTATATGCAAAAACAAATCTAGTCTGTTTTATTTGATTGTGCTTAGAAAATGAATGGTAATTTACATTTATTAGTCTATTACCACTAATTCAGTGAAGCTGCTTTGAAGTGACTAAAGTAACATCATCCTGTTCTGACTTCATTTTGTATTTTTCTTAAGCAAGTCTCAGTCCCAAACCCCCAATCCCCAATGGTCATGTCTACCTTGACAGAACATTGATTTTGATGGCTTTGACCATGGTCCAAATGAATTAACCAAAATAATTAAAGTAAATTTAAATATCTAAAAAAGACATGAATAAAAAATAATTGGTATGCTTGTTGTATTTAAAATATTACTAAGCTCTGTCAGGAAAAAAAAATATTTCAAGGTAACTCTGACCCTTATCTAACTTCGAATAAAATGATGGTGTTATGGTTCCTGCCACACAACATTATGGCTGGCACTTCCAGGTTCCAGGGCCATGCATGCACCGACAAGCACTCAGGCAAAGTACATAGCCACCTAGGATCCTTAGGCCCTACATGTCCTACATGTAGCATGGTCACATCACATACGTATGACACAACTAGGCAAGCCCTTGTTCACATGTGCTACGCAGCCTTTAAAAGCATGCACGCTGGCTCCACGCTCTTTCCCTGAACCAACTTTCTCAGGCCTGCATGCACATATCTTTCTCTTTAATAAACTCTTAAGCAGGGTTCCAGTTGTATGTTTCGTGATCCTTTCTCGCTTGCACATGGCCATTTTATTGGTGCCATGAGACTCTGTAGACTCTTCCACCCCTCTTCTGGGACCCAGACCCTGTATCAGGTTTCTCCACAGCAACCCTCATTCTATCTGCCTGGTCGCTGACCTCTATGCACAGCAATGGCTTTGATTGGTGAGTTTTTCCTTTCCAGTCAGCTTAATCATTTCTCCAAACCTGAGAACTTGACTGTTGAGCTCCCAGCAGTCATCAACCACAACCTTCAATATTATGGTTGAACCCTTTACTGACATTCACCCCTGGTTGCTTCCCATAGCTATGAACATGACTGGACCACCCAGGGTTGTCCTCCAGCTCACTTGGATAGCCTCTAGCTAGACTCTATTATGAACCACCACCCTAGCATGGAGATGTCCAGCTACTGGCCTTGGGGTTTGCGTTGTTTTCACCATTTTCACATTTTCAGCTATGGGAAACAAACCCTCAAAACTATCAGTCCAACCTCCCCCCGCCCAAGATATCTTTTAGAGACCCTAAAACCCCAGACTTTAATTTCTTACTTACAGATTCCCACTCTTCTTTATCCTTGAAAAAAAGTCCAAGTACCCTTTAGATAATAACCTAAAGTTGCTGCCTAATACACCTTTGATCCTGATATTCTGAGGGAGCTTTCTAACTATTGTCAAGGCATAGGCAAATTAAAGGAGTTTCCTTGTATCTAAGCCTTTTTACTATCTAAGCTCTAAGTCTAAGCCCTCTGTCCTTACAAGCTGTGTACCTGCTCACATGTTCCTAGCTATGCCATCTAAGACAGAGGAACACCCCACTTCTGCTCTGAACCCTGCTAACAAACCCCCACCTTTCCGACCTCAGCAGACAGCTACTTCTACCTCTTCAGCTCCCTCCTGCCCCCCCACCACCAACAACTACTCTGTCAGTTCCTCTGGATCCTTCCTCCTCTCTGGTGTCATTCCAGGGCAGCTGCCCAGCTCTAGCACCCACTTTTACCCCTCCTATCATGTGCTCGCATGCTGCAAAGGAACCCAACCCTGACCAAGCCAAGCCAGCTAAAGTTCTCCTGTTATAAGAAGTGCTAGTGTTGATAAGACTTGTCAGGGTACATGTTTCTTTCTCCCTCTCAGAACTCTCCCACATAGAACAAAAACTGGGTTCTTATACATCTAATTCTACCTTTTTCCTAAAGCAATTCCAATATATCGCCCAATCTTATAATCTCACTTTTCATGATATTTATATAATCTTTCTCTAATTTATATATTTATATAATCCTATGTCCTGAGGAGTGCAGGTGAGTTTGGGAGACTGTCAGAGGACATGCAGATGAGGTTCACCAACCTAATGCAGAACACCCCCTGGGGGCAGAGGTGGTCCCCAGGTGGTAACAATACTGGGTTTATAACACCTCAGGTAATATTTTAGCTAGAAAGCAGTTTTGACTTGCCTTCTTGTGGGTCTCCATAAGGCTTCACTCAGGCCAGTAACCATGATAAACTCTTAGAGGTTATTCAGGATACAATGAAAAATCTATCTGCATTTAAATGCCTCACTGAAACTTAATATACTAACCTAGATCCAGAGACCACAGAAGGCAGACAGTTACTCATGACTTATTTTTTTTCTCAGAGCTACCCTGACATTAGGACTAAATTTAGGAATTTGGAGAAAGGCCCCTTGACCCTATAGACAGAAGTCTTAGAATTGGCTTTTAAGGTGTACCATGCAAGAAATGATAAAATCCATAATCATAACTGTCAAGTGCTAGCCACGGCCACCCAACCAGCCAAGGTGACAGACTTATCTGTCCTTGCTGTCCATGCTGATCCTTTGCCACCCAGGGCTTGAGAACTGCTAGGCCTGTGTTTCAAATGTGGTAAAACTGGGTACTGGGTCCAGGCATGTCCTAATCATCATATTGGTCCCATGAGACCATGTCCAAAGTGCCATAGGGAAGGGCACTGGGCAGTTGATTGCCCTCATTCACATCATGGCATGGAGACATCAAACCCAGAAAATTCCCAAATCGGCCTTCTAAATCTGGCCATGGACTACCAAGGTTGCCCAGGCTCTTTTGACCTGACCACAACTATCATCTATAATAGGGAACCATGGGTAAATTTCACAGTATCAGGATAGTCCATCTCCTTTCTCTTGGACACCGGAGCCACATAGTCAATACTGAGAGAGTTATGGGGTCCTGCTTCTCCTTCTAGTTTCCCTATTGTTGGGGTAGGAACGCACCAGGCCAAAGATCCCTTCCAGGAACTGACTAGAAGCTTGATTTTATTCATATGACCAAAATTAGATGAGTTAAATATCTCTTGGTTTTGGTGGACACCATATCTGAGTGGATTGAAGCGTTCCCCACCACTAACAAGAAGGCCCAGTTTCTGATGTTCTTCTTTAGAAATTAACCCCCAGATTGGAATCCCAGCTCTTCTTCAGTCAGATAATGGTCCAGAGTTTACCTCTCAGATCTCTCAAACTTTTTCTAAGGCTCTTAACATTCTCTGCCATTTTCATATCCCGTACCATCCTCAGTCCTCAGGGAAGGTAGAATGAACTAACCATTCCTTTAAAAATGTTCTTGTTAAGATGTTACAGGAGCTTCACCTTTACAAGGTAAAACTTCTACCTCTGGATCTTCTCAGGCTCCAGGCTCTCCCCCAAACCCCCCTTTCCATTTGCCCTTTGAACTCATATATGGGTGGCTGATTTTAAAATCTAGCCTCTCACCTAAACCTCACCCCTCCCTGATCACGTGCTTACACAGCTGCTGTTTCATCTTTGCTCCCTATTATGGGATTTTACTGACTACTCACTACCTCAACCCTGCCTATTTCCAATTAAAATTGGAGATCCTCTTGTCCCCTCTCAGAACAATGCCCCTCACCCCTCTCCACTAAATGACAGGGCCCCTTTAAAATAATTCTTATAACTCCACAACTGTCAAACTTGAAGGTCTCCTTCATGGGATTGACCTGTCTCATCTCATACCTTTTACTTTTCCATTTCAGGACCCCTCCCTATATACAGTAACTCAAACAGGGCTCTGATCCCCTAAGTTCCAGAGGATACAAAGATCAGCTATTTTTTCTCCAGTGCCAGAAGAATAAAGTCTCATTACCATACTCAGCTCTCCTGTTCCAAACTCCATATGCTCTCCTTTCTAATTGTCCCTTTTCCTCTTTCTCCTATCTGCTTTACCAATTTCTCTGTATGTCCAATGTGATACTTAAATTTCCAGTTAACAATTCAGCTGTTGTTACAGAGGCAATCATTAAACACAGAGTTGGAAGCACAAAGACTGTCAGAGGCCCACGTGGTATAGGAGGTCCTTCTGTATTTGTGTTGCTTTTATTGGTTGAATAAAGAAACTGCCTTAGCCTTTTGATAGGGCAGAACTTAGATAGGCAGGGAAGACAGCACTGAACGCTGGGAAGAAGGGCAGAGAGGCAGATGCCATGGTTCTCCTGCCCAAGACAGATGCTGGTTAGACCCATGCTGGTAGGCCACAGTCAAGTGGCGATACACATTAATGGAGATGGGTTAAATCAAGATGTGAGAGTTAGCCAATAGGAGGCTAGAGATAATGAGCGAGGCAGTAATTTAATTAATAGAGTTTCTGTCTGATTATTTCAGGTGTAAGCTAGCCAGGTGGGATGGAATAAAGGGGCCCCGGGCACCCTTCAACACCCAGGAGGTAAGAAACAATAACAAGTTTTGGGATATTCACAACCCTAAACTCCAAAGGGAAACTCATGAAATGGACTTTATCATGATACTGACTGCAGCAGTGTCTCCTGGATGTAAAGGTAATACTGTAGTGCTAAAGAAAACAAGTGCCTTAAGATTTGCTTCAGGTAAAACATTAATAGGTCTAATAATTCCCCTTCTCTTCCCTCCTCTTCCACTATCTTCTATTCCAACACTATACTGCTGTAACCATAAGCTTTCAATATGTCTAAAATTTATCTCTTTTTAAACATTTTCATAAGCTCCAGGGAGCCAAATTGGACTGACATGAACAGACCAGACTCACCGAAGAATAAATATTATTCAATTCTTCCATTATCATTCCTGGTCTCTGGAGCCCCTGGGAAACTCCTTCATCTACCTTGGAAACCCAGGGAAACCCTCCTCCACTTTCTATCTTGGGACTCTTCTCCCTCAATCAACAGAATCTAATATTTTTTTTTCTAAACATAATCTTCTGTCTTACTAGCATCTTGCTAGGTCGAAGCTGCCAGCCATCCAATTCCACAGAGTCCGGGAAACATGGAAGTAACCAGCTACCCCAGGACATAGTTTAGCACCCCAACTCTCTGATGCTGATAAAGCCAGCAGGAAGAAGTCCCAAAAGATGTGAGCTCCATTCCCACCCATTGGAGACCCACAAACCCTCATTATTTTTTTTTTAATAATAAACAAAATGGTGGAATGTTATGGTTCCTGCCACACAGTGTTGTGGCTGGTACTTCTGCGTTCCAGGGCCATGCATGTGCTGACAAGTGCTCAGGCAATCTAAATAGCTATCTAGGGTCCTTAGGCCCTATGGAACTTATATACAGCATGGTCACATCACCTATGTATGACCCAGCTACGTAAGCCCTTGTGCATATGCATGACCTCCTTTACCTATGTATGACATAGCTACATAAACCCCTGTGTGCGTGCACTAGGCAGCCTTTAAAAGTTTCACGTTCTCTCCTGCACCAACTTTCTCAGGTCTGCGTGCACAAATTTTTCTCTTTAATAAGCTCTTAAAGTGGGTTCCGTTGTGTGTTTTGTGATCTGTTCTCTCACACCAGGTAATTTCACATGATCTTTATGGGTTTTGCTTTTAAAACCTCTGTATTGCTCCCTAAGCTTAGACATTAAGAGACTGATTTTTCAGAGACACAAGCCCACTCTTTATCTGTCCATCAATGAAAATAACTTAAAACTTTTTTTTAAAAGATTTATTTATTTATTAAGCATACAATGTACTGCTGGCAAGGAAGGCACCAGGTGAGCCACCATGTGGTTGCTGGGAATTGAACCCGGGACCTCTGGAAGAGCAGCCAGTGCTCTTAACCTCTGAGCCATCTCACCAGCTCCCAACTTAAAACTTTTAATTGATATAAACAGCATGGTTGTCCATAACTGTTTGGTTTAATCTTAATAAATGCCTCTTCACCAATACAAGAAACTCCAATCAAACCAGATTAGACCGAGTTAAAATGCCTGTGTTTAATAAATGTGGCACTCTCGGGTGGACCGAGATAGTATGTGGGGAGAAAAGTCTACGCAAACTTAAAACTAAATATTCCTTTAACCAGAATGAGCCTAAATACCCTGTGGGAGTGGTCCTGACCCTCCCCAGGGGAGGGGTCAGCACTTGGCAGGCTGGAAGTTGGAGTCTGGACTGGGGCAACACCCAGGCCAGGGGCTTCCAATCATCTCAGACTTCTGGGTATAAGAATATTAGATGGCTGGGGTGATGCGCCCAACTTAATATTACAATTACTATCTCACTTGCATTATATCATTGGTGGTTCCAGAGAGATCTCACACTTCATGGGAATCATCTTTTTTCCTAATCTTCTTAGCCAGGGAGAGAGAGATTGTAGGGGAGGCACCTCCTGATAAATGTTTCAAGGTCCAACTCCTCTCACTTAGTCTGGAGATGTCTGGAATGACAGGTGTTTTCCAGAGCATAAAAACCAATCAAGTCCTTCTGACACTCCTACGAAGGTAAATCTGTGTATCTGAATAAATAAATAAATAAATAAATAAATAAATAAATAAATAGTAAATAAATAAATACTAAAGCTGGTTCTGATTTCTGATTCTTGTTGGGGAGGATGAGCCCCAAAATGATAGGCCATTTCTGTTGAGTCTTCTTCTTCTCAATAAGGGAGGTATTAAAGACCCTCTTCATGGTGTGGAAAGAAAATTCCAATGAGAAGCTCTTCCCCAGTCTTTCCATACTAAGTTGGAACACCAGTAGTGAGGGACCCTGCATTCTGCTCATGCCTTTTCTGAGATATTTGGTTTAGATTTTGCTTGAATAAATAGGCAGTCAACTATGTGAATGACTAAATAAATGCTGGGAAAGTTTGGCCCAGAGAGTTAATTTGAATGTTTTGATTCTGTAGCTGGTGTTTTTATTTTATCTTGTCCCCTCAAAGGGGAGCTTAGTATGATTGAGATTTTGTTGGTTTTTCTGGATTCTGGTACTGTTGTGAGTCACAAACATTATACAGTAAAAGTACAGCTGACAGATCACTAGACAAGCTCATCGGAGTTTTGAGAAATTACAGAGCTTTGGGAACACCTGTCTTTTGTATAGTCACTGTCAATTCTGTAGAAATCTTGCAAAGCCATGGCTTTTCCCCTTCCATAATGGTTTCATCACAAAATATTCTAGCAGTGCATAAATCACTCTAAACATAACTTTCCCCATACTGGCAGCTGTGTGATCTTTTCCCACATTGTGCGGCCCTGGTCTGAAAGTATTTACTCAGCCAAAAATTTGTTGCCTTTACCCCTGAAATATACAGGAAAAAGCTTAGGCTGCTTAACCAAACCCAAAGAAAAGAATTCTTTCTCACCTGGATGTCAACAGGCACCCTGTCAGGGCTGAAAGAGGCAGTCTCTAAAGAAATTCCCTTTAATTCAGCTAGCTTTTGTTTTGGCCTCTGCTGATTGCCATTGTTACCACAAAGCTATGTTCCCAGTGGAAGTACTCAGAGAATACAACAGTACTGCTACATTTTTCCCTTCTCTTTTTCTATGCAAATATTAATCACAAACTTCTAGTTTAACTAGTCACACTTAAGAAAGTAGTTAGCACACAAAATCCCCTTTTTTCTCTTCTTAGAATTTTGTACTGATTTAATCCTCCCGGTGTCTACAGGGGAGCTTCACAGCCATGCCCCCTATGAGACATAAGGCAACTGCCCTATCTGCCTTACCTGTCTTGTTAGCCCTAAGAAATGCATGTTATTTAATCAACGAATTGTTAATTATTTCTGTGTGGGATTGGGAAGAACACCAAAAGGGAACAGCAAATGGAGAACAGCAAAAATCATCCAGGGGAACATCGAGAGAACATAGAAATAATGAACAAAACATGATAAAAAATTATGTGAGCTAATATGTTTGCCTCAGATATCTTTAGTCAGTTTTTGCATGATATAGTGAGCCTTCTGAATCCTGAGAGATTTAAGGGGGCACCACAACATAAACCTCAGTATGTCATTGTGTGGCACCCTCTCTACACCATTGTTCGTTTGTCTCTTTAAAAAAAAAAATCTTCTCACATATAGTACATCTCAACCCTAGATTCCCCTCTCTCCTTTCCTTCCAATCTTTCTATCATCCCTCCCCTCTCCCCATATCCTTCCTCCCTCTGTCTTTCCTCAGAACCAGACCTCACAGGAATATTAACCAAACATGGCATAATAAACTACTATAAGATCAGACACATACCATCACATCAAGGCTGTTCAAGGCAACCCAGTAGGAGGAAAAGTGTCCCATAAGTAGACAAAAGAGTCACTGACCACCCCAGCTCCCACTTTTAGAAATCCAAAATGATGCCAAGCTACTAAACCATAACACATATGCAAACGTCCTAGGTTAGACTCCCTGATCTCTGTGAGCCTCCCAGAATCCAGGTCTATTGATTTTGTGGGCTGTATTCTCGTGGTGTCCCTGACCACTCTGATTCCTCCACAGAACTTCCCGAACTCCACCTAATGTTTGACTGTGGAATTCTGCATTTGTTCCTGTTAGTTGGTTACTTGATGGTTAAAATTTCTCTGGTAATTTTTATGAAGATTCTTTTAGGCTTTGGTCCCAGAACACTCTGTAGGCAGGACAAATTATCGGTCAAAAGTTTTGTGGATAGGTTAGTGTCCCGATCCTTCCAATTGCAACCTTGTCTGGTTACAGAAAATGACCTGTTTAGGCTCCATGCACCCCATTACTAGGAGTCTTTGGGTTACTTAACCAAAGACACCAACATAAAACCAGATACACTGAACCTGATAGAAGAGAGATTGGGGGAAAGCTTTGAAAACATTGGCACAAGAGACAACTTCTTGAACAGAATACCAATTATACAGACATTAAGATTGACAATAAATGGGACCTCATGACACTGAAATACTTCTGTAAGGAAAAAGACACCATCAATTGGACAGAAAAGCAGCCTAAAAATGGAAAACATTTTCACCAAGTCTCTACCTGACAGAGGACTAATATCTAGAAAATATTAAAAACTCAAGAAAAGGCGGTGACTGGCGGTGTCGCCTCCCTGGCGGCGCGCGGGGAGGGAGGAGCACGCGGAGTGGCTGGGTGGGGGAGGCGGACTCCAGTGTCCTGGTGGCAGCGGCAGGAGGCCAAGGGAGAGGATTCCAGGCAGGTGCGGAGGGCGGGGGCCAGCCGCTGCTTCCCCGCTCCGGGTTGTGTCGCCTCCATCGCCTAGGCGGTTGGGGGGGGGGGGGTGTCTGTGGGGCGGTGCGCGTGGTGGTGGCGGCGGTGGGGCGCAGCGCGGTTTTGTCTGGTCCTGCGGTGCGGAGCGGCTCGCGTGGTGGCCCGGGAGGCCCTCTTCTGCTTCCCGCAGGACGCCCGGCCAAAGGCGGGCATCTGCTGAGGCTCGGCTGGTCTGTGACCCTGAAGGGAAGGGCAAGGGACACGGCGACGTGGAGGGAGAGCAGTTTGTTTTTATGGTGGATTACATTGACGAATTTTCGTATATTGAACCACCCCTCTCTGGGGTGGAATTCCACTCTGGGAGGAATCCTACTTAATCATGTTCCAGAGAACTGCTGGTTTAGATTTTAGCTCTTGACGAGTTGGGAAAGCAGTGAAGGATGCTTAGACTACTTAACATTCAAATTACCCTCCGGTTTATCATCTTTAGAAGACTAGACTTCTTGATGTCTAATCTACTGCATCTCTATTGAATTAAACCATGACAATGAAACCTATAGCCCTGGCCATCATCTATGAACTCTAATTACATTGATTCGTACCACTTGAAACTTCCTCAGGGAATAAAAAATGACATCGGCAGTGGTTGACAGTGGAGGTTCTGTTCTGGAGCTTTCCAGCAATGGAGTAGAAAATCAAGAGGGAGGTGACAAGGTCCCTGAATTTCCAGCAGTGATTGTGGAGCCAGTGCCCAGTGCAAGATTAGAGCAGGGCTACGCTGCCCAGGTTCTGGTGTATGACGATGAGACTTAACATGATGCAGGATGTGGTGGAAGAACAAGGAGTTGAGACCGAGAATTCGGAAACAGTGGAAGCATCAATTCATAGCACTAATGCACACTGTACAGATAAGACAAATGAAGCTGCTGAAGCCTTGCTTCATATGGAATCTCCTACCTGCTTGAGGGATTCAAGAAGTCCTGAGTTCATCCATGCTGCGATGAGGCCAGATGTCATTACAGAGACTGTAGTGGAGGTGTCGACGGAAGAGTCTGAACCAATGGATGCCTCACCTATTCCCACTTCACCAGATAGCCACGAACCAACGAAAAAGAAAAAAGTTGGCCGTAAACCAAAGACCCAGCAGTCACCAGTTTCCAATGGGTCTCCTGAGTTAGGAATCAAGAAGAAAGCCAGAAAAGGAAAAGGAAACACAACCTATCTGTGGGAGTTTCTTTTAGATCTACTTCAAGATAAAAATACTTGTTCCAGGTATATTAAGTGGACTCAGAGAGAAAAGGGCATGTTCAAACTCATGGACTCGAAGGCAGTCTCGAAGCTTTGGGGAAAGCACAAGAACAAACCAGATATGAACTATGAAACGATGGGGCGAGCTTTGAGATACTACTACCAAAGGGGGATTCTCCCAAAGGTTGAAGGAAAGAGGCTTGTGTATCAGTTCAAGGACATGCCCAAAAATATAGTGGTCATTGATGACGACAAGAGCGAAGCCTGCAGTGAAGACCTGGCAGCAGCCACTGACGAGAAGTCCCTAGAGCAAGTATCACTGTCTGCAGAAAGTCTCCTGAAAGCAGCAACTTCTGTACGTAGTGGGAAAAACTCATCCATAAACTGCTCCAGAGCAGAGAAGGGTGTGGCTAGAGTTGTGAATATCCACTTCCCCTGCTCAGGACACTTCATCCAGGTCTCCTACCACCACAGCATCTGTGACAGCGGCAGCAGCTCCAAGGACAGTTCGTGTGGCAATGCAAGTTCCTGTGGTGATGACATCACTGGGTCAAAAGATTTCAACTGTGGCAGTTCAGTCAGTCAATGCAGGCGCACCATTAATAACCAGCACCAGTCCGATCACAGCCACCTCTCTAAAAGTAGTCATTCAGACGATCCCGACTGTGATGCCAGCCTCTACTGAAAATGGAGACAAAATCACCATGCAGCCTGCCAAAATTATCACCATCCCTGCTACACAGCTTGCACAGTGTCAATTGCAGACAAAGTCAAATCTGACTGGATCAGGAAGCATCAACATTGTGGGAACCCCCTTGGCTGTGAGAGCACTTACCCCTGTGTCACTAGCCCACGGTACTCCTGTCATGAGACTATCTGTGCCTGCGCAGCAGGCTTCTGGCCAGACTCCTCCTCGAGTTATCAGTGCGGTCATAAAAGAGCCAGAGGTTAAATCAGAAACAGTGGCAAAAAAGCAGGAACATGATGTGAAAACTTTGCAGCTGGTAGAAGAAAAGGGAGCAGATGGGAATAAGACAGTAACCCATGTAGTGGTTGTCAGTGCGCCTTCTGCTATTGCCCTTCCTGTGACTATGAAAACCGAAGGACTAGTGACGTGTGAGAAATAAGCGAGCTCTGACGTGGCCTGCAGACTGTTCGTGTTGTACTGACAAACATTGGCAAGGGAAGACATCAAGAAAAGCCAGAGGAGGACTTCAGACAATTGTGCATAGAAGAAAGCAATCAGACTTATTGGAATAGTTACCTATCGCATGTTTCAGTGGGAAGTGAACTACACATTGAGATGCTGACAGAAAACTGCCTCTTAAAGTAGGAACAACTGAACCCTCAATAAGCAAACAGACTGAAAGGGACCAAGCAGCCCACTACAATAGCAAGTTACACTAAGAGTTGGAACACTAACACCTGTAAGAGGTTACATAGTTTTCAGTGGGACGGGTTCGGATGGGTGATCTCATTGTTACATATAGCAATTTTTGATGCATTTTTATATGCATACCAGCAATTATTACTGTGTTTGCACAGTACTCACTTAACTGGTGCTATGTGAAGACTGCTAATATAGGTATTCTAGAATGTGAACTGAGTGGATCCAAAAGCTCCAAAAGAGGATAACAAAAAGATGTAGTGCGTTTTTTGTTTTATTTTTTGTTTTTGAATATATATATCATATAGCTTAAACTGTTTTAAAACAAAGGCCTTAGACTAATTTTTGGTTTTCTTCCTTGAAATAAGCTGATGGCTTGTTTGTGTAAAGCTTTTTTTATTAAAGGAAAAAATTTTAAAAATCTTGTACCTAGCACAGTATTGTTATAGAATTTACATGTAACATTTTATATGGTAGTTTAAGTCTGTTGGTTTCTTAATTGTGAAGAAATTTACTGTAACATACCTGCGTCACTCAAGTCGGCCCTGGCGTCTCGCAGACACATCAGCATCAGTTCTCGTGTGGTTTGGAAATTCAGGTTCAGCATGAACTCGTCAGGTAGCTCTAATACCTGCTGTTTGTTTTCTTTCTCATTCTTGTTCCTTCTTTCCTCCTTTTTTCCTCTTTTGTTTTCTTTTTTCATTGATGTTTAAGAGGGAAAGTACCAGTGTTCAGATTTGAACTATGATAGTTTGTATATTCAACATTTGAAGTATATTCTATTTTGTTGTACTCTTGTTTCAAAGTGTATTCAAGTAGTTTTCTGAAATATAGAAGTGAAATTAAAAAAAACTCAAGAAACTAGACATCAAAATTCCAAATAATCCCATTAAAAATGAAATACAGATATAAAAAGAATTCTCAGCAGAGACATCTCAAATAGCTGAGAAACACTTAAAGAAATGTCCAACATCCTTAGTCATCAGTGAAATGCAAATCAAAACAACTCTGAGATTCCATCTTACACTTGTCAGAATTTCTAAGATCAAAAACACAAGTGACAGCTTATGCTGGCAAGGATGTGGATCAAGGGGAACACTCTTCCACTTCTTATGGTTATGAAAACTTGTACAGTCACATTGTAAATCAATATGGCATTTTCTCAGAAAATGGGGAAATCAAGACTCAGGAATACCACTCCGGTTCATTGTCGTTCTGTCTGCAACAAACTACTCTTATCCTCTCCAAGAAAGAAAATTCCAATTATACCAATCTGCTCCTGGACACACACACACACACCACCACCCACAGCAGCAGCAACAACAACAGCAGCAAAACAAAACCAAGATTCTTTTTTTTTTAGCATTAAAAAATTAAAATAGAAGTAAATTCTTTTTTTTTATTAAGAAAAGAAGAAAAAAAAACATAAACAAAAAACAAGTTTCCACCTCCTCCCAGCCTCCCATTTCCCTCCCCCTCCTCCCACCCTTCTCCCCCTCCCCCCACTCCTCTCCCCCTCCCTCTCCAGTCCACAGAGCAGTCCGGGTTCCCTGCCCTGTGGTAAGTCCTAGGTCCTCCCCCCTCCGTCCATATCTAGGAAGGTGAACATCCAAAAACACTATCCTGAGTGAGGTGTCCCAGACCCAAAAAGATGAACATGGGATGTACTCGCTCATAATTGGTTTCTAGCCATAAATAAGGGCCATGGAGTCTACAATAGGTGAACCTAAAGAAGCTAAGTAAGAAGGTGAACCCAAGGAAAAACATATAGTTATCCTCTTGGCTAAGGGAAGTAGACCAAATTGCTGGGGAGAAAATTAGGATCTTGGGGGTGGGGTGGGATGGGGGTAAGGGGAGATGGGGAGAGAAAAGGTAGAAGGGAAGGAGGGGGGACTTGGGGAATCAGGAGAATTGGGATAAAGGAAAGGTGGATAGGGGAGCACGGAACCACAATTCTTAGTTAAGGGAGCCACTTTAGGGTGGGCAAGAGATTTGACCCTAGAGGGGCTCCCAAGTGCCCAAGATGAGGTTCCCAGTTAGTTCCTTGGGCAGCTGAGGATTGGGAACCTGAAATGACCCAATCCTAGAGCAATACTGACGAATATCTTGCATATCATCATAGAACCTTCATCTGGTGATGGATAGAGATAGAGACAGAGACCCACACATGAGCACTGGACTGAACTCCCAAGGTCCCAATGAGGAGCAGAAAGAGGGAGAACATGAGCAAAGAAGTCGGGACCACGAGGCGTGCACCCACCCACTGAGACAGTGGAGCTGATCTACTGGGAGCTCACCAAGGCCAGCTGGACTGTGACCGAAAAAGCATAGGATAAAACCGGACTCTCTGAACATGGCGAACAATGAGGGCTGATGAGACGCCAAGGACAATGGCACGGGGTTTTGATCCTACTTAATGTGCTGGCTTTGTGGAAAACCAAGATTCTTACTAGCTCCCACAACAGGGGACCTGTGACAGGTGTTAGGTGAGGTCATCTTATCTTCACAGCCATAGGCATTTGGTTGATCATATTAGTCATTTATTTTTTTGAGTTAACACATGCCAGAATCTGCTCATAGCTGTGGAGGCTTTATTCTTTGTTGTTGGTTTTCACATAATCTGTTATTTACCACTCGAGGTCAAATTGTTCTTGTTCTTCAGTTTACATTTAGGACAGCCAGTGTGCAGATAAATATCAGGCATTCCTTTCTGAAGGCCCATGGATGAAAGAAATTCCAATATAAGTACACAGTCTAAGAGAGCCTTTGCGGACAACTATTTAGTCAAATGGATAAGGGTAACTGTATCTTTTCACTCTTTAATGACCATGAAAGAAGGGGAATATGTTCTGATTATTTGCTCCATCAATATGAGATATGTCTCTTTAATACCTCATGAACTTAATGAATTCCTAGTCTTTTAAGATCCAATATTAAAGTAAAAACTCTCAAGTAAATGTTCTCTTTGACCTAATTTTTGCTCAAATTTATTAGAAAGCATAAGTACTCACCATAAATAGCTTACAATATGTACACATAATCTAAAAATTAAAATAAATTAAAATAAAAATAAAAATATAGAATGCCCATTATCCTCAGCCTATTTGTGTCAGAAATACTGGAAAGTACCCGTTCCTCCACAGCCTCTCCAGCAAAGGTTATCCTTGGTGTTTTTGACTTTAGCCATTCTGACAGGTGTAAGATGATATCTCAAAGTTGTTTTGATTTGCATTTCCCTGATTGCTAAGGAAGTTGAGCACGACTTTAAGTGTCTTTTGGCCATTTGAACTTCCTCTGCTGAGAATTCTCTGTTCAGTTCAGTGCCCCATTTTTTAATTGGGTTAATTAGCATTTTAAAGTCTAGTTTCTTGAGTTCCTTATATATTTTGGAGATCAGACCTTTGTCTGTTGTGGGGTTGGTGAAGATCTTCTCCCAATCAGTAGGTTGCCTTTGTGTCTTATTGACTATGTCCTTTGCTTTACAGAAGCTTCTCAGTTTAAGTAGGTCCCAATTATTCAATGTTGCCCTTAATGTCTGTGCTTCTGGGGTTATACATAGGAAGCGATCTCCTGTGCCCAGCTCCTGTAGGGTACTTCCCACTTTCTCTTCTATCAGGTTCAGTGTGTTCGGGCTGATATTGAGGTCTTTAATCCATTTGGACTTGAGTTTTGTGCACGGTGATAGATAAGGGTCTATTTTCATTCTTCTACAAGATGACATCCAGTTGTGCCAGCACCATTTGTTGAAGATGCTTTCTTTCTTCCATTTTATACTTTTAGCTCCTTTATCGAAAATCAGGTGTTCATAGGTTTGTGGGATAAAATCCGGGTCTTCTATACGATTCCATTGGTCGACTTCTCTGTTTTTATGCCAGTACCACACTGTTTTCATTACTGTAGCTCTGTAATAGAGTTTGAAGTCAGGGATGGTAATGCCTCCAGAAGATCCTTTATTGTATAGGATTGTTTTGGCTATCCTGGGTTTTTTGTTTTTCCATATAAAGTTGATTATTGTCCTCTCCAGATCTGTGAAGAATTTTGATGGGATCTTGATGGGGATTGCATTGAATCTATAAATAGCCTTTGGTAGAATTGCCATTTTTACTATGTTGATCCTACCAATCCAAGAGCAAGGGAGGTCCATCCATTTTTTGGTATCCTCTTCAATTTCTTTCTTCAATGCCTTAAAGTTCTTGTCAAATAGATCTTTCACTTCCTTGGTTAGATGTACCCCAAGATATTTTATGCTGTTTTTGGCTATTGTGAATGGTGAAGCTTCTCTGATTTCCCTCTCTGCTTCCATATCCTTTGTGTATAAGAGGGCGACTGATTTTTTGGAGTTGATCTTGTATCCTGCCACATTACTAAAGCTGTTTATCAGCTGTAGGAGTTCTTTGGTGGAGTTTTTGGGGTCGCTTATGTACACTATCATATCATCTGCAAATAACGAAAGTTTAACTTCTTCCTTTCCAATTCGAATCCCCTTGATTCCATTATGTTGTCTTATTGCTATTGCTAGAACTTCAAGCACTATATTGAAGAGGTATGGGGAGAGTGGACAGCCTTGTCGTGTTCCTGAGTTAAGTGGGATGGCTTTGAGTTTCTCTCCGTTTAATTTGATGTTAGCTGTCGGCTTGCTGTATATAGCTTTTATTATATTTAGGTATGACCCTTGTATCCCTAATCTCTCCAAGACTTTTAACATAAATGGATGTTGAATTTTGTCAAATTAGCACACCTAGGATACAAATTATACTGATTTTGAACCCTCAGACTACCTGATAGACCTTTATGTACAGGTCAGCATTTAGTGAGTTCTTATGAGAAAGAAGTCCCAAATTTCAATTGAGGTTTTAGTAACAAAGAAAAATTATTCTACAGACCAGCAGGTTGACCATGGGGGCACAAAGAGAATAAGCTTCAGAGGTAAAAACAAATTTACAAACCATTCTATCAAGCTGAAAGAGTTACTAATTTCCTACCAAAATTTCTTCTAACCCAGTCAGGCAAGGGCTTTCTGCAATACGCATAGAATTATCTGGCAAACCTTCTCAATGTTCCCTCTACATGTAAGTGATCAAGAAAGGCAAACGAGTTCATTCATTCATTTATACATTCATTCAAATATTAAAATATTCCTTCCTGTTGTGAACCAGTTGCCCTCACTCCCCCTTGTGGTCTGTAATTGACAAGGATGTTTGTGTTCTCTCTGGCCGGTGGGTCGCCACAGAAGGAGTAGTGGTATAAAAGGTTGCTGGGCAAAATAAAGGCTGCTGTTCTTCAGCCTGAAAAGAAGCCTCCCTGTCTCAATCCCGGCACCCCCCGCCAGTCTTGGTTATCCAGGCTGCACTGGCCGCAGCACCTTCCTAGTTTCTTTCACCTTTTTGAAGATTCCTGACTGTTTGTCTTTCTTTATGAAGACCTTTTAGGAGACTATCTGTCAGGGTCGCTGCAACCAACAAGGCCAGCAGAGTATCATTCCAAGGGAGATCAGCAAGAAGTCTGATTCAGCATGACTCAGTAGCTAGTGTTGGTTCAAACTTCAAGAGTCTGACATTACCTAGTTTATTTCAGGTATATTTAAACAGAACACATTTTGGAAATGTTTTATGGTAATAAGCTCAATGCTGTGTGTACAACAAAGTCTAAGGCATAATATGTTGAAACTCTTCTAAAGAACAAGTGGCATCTTCCATAAAGGTAGTTTTTAGAGATTAACAGGGAAAGAAGGCTCAAGGTAAGTAATGCTCCTGAGAGAGCTGATTTGTTCTGGATATATATATATATATATATATATATATATATATATATATATATATATCCTGGTCACAGAGGTCACCAGGCTATCAACTGCATCCATTCCCTGCCTTCAGGGCAGAAAACAGGCGATACATCTCTTGATTTGAAGATTTCCCTAGTGCTTGTCTGTGAACACAAGAACATGTATGCTTCCTACAGGTATCAACTTCCTCTTCTGTCCAGTGGGACAGGCCTGGTGAGCAAAATTCAAGCCCAGGGCCATATCTTGTCCTGTTATTTTTATGGTGAGTTAGTTCTCTCTGGTGAGTCCAGCCAGAGATCAGCTGTCTAGAGGGTTGGTGCACCATTCTGAAAAAGTACCTGAGAGACTGTCAGAGGGTGCACTTTCTCACTATCTTGGAGATTTTCCACTGCTGTCCAAATAAGCTACTATTTCAGTGGCTCAGTGGGTTAGCATGGCTGGAATTTCTCTGGAGCCTCTGTATGCTGCAAAAAGCAAATCTTCAAGAAACTAATCATGCATTTGGAGAGTTTGAGAACTCTTTTTTCTTAATTCCTTTTTTCATACAACATATTCTGATCATGGTTTCTCCTTCTCTCTCTCCTCCCAGATACTTCACATCTATCCAACTCCGTGCTTTTTGTCTCTTTATAAAATTAAAATGAATCTTAAGCAAGTAATAAAAAAAAGATTTTAAAAGAAAAAAGAAAAAGCACAAGAAACACACACATACAGAGTTTCAAAACTATAAAAACACAGAATCAGAAACCATAATAAACAAGCAAAGGAACAGTAAGATAAAAAAAAATTGCCAAACAAAACATTGTGAGAGAAAAAACTACAATAATACCACTGAGTTCATTTTTCATTGGCCATCTATTGCTGGGCATGGGGCCTACCCTTAAGTGTGGTTTTGTATCCTGAGTGAGACTCCATTTTGTGAAACTAATTTCCTCCTTGCAAGTGCTTGTCAATTGAAGATAGCTTCTTGGTGAAGGGTGACAGTTTATGCCACTTCTCCCTCTCAGCACTAGACCCCATCTGGCTTGAATCTGCATAGGCCCTTTACATACATCCTGCCACAGTCTCTGTGAGCTTACATGTGCATAATTTCTGTTGTGTCTGAAGGACACTGTTTTCTTGCTGTCATCCATCCTCTTGGGGTCTTTTTTCTGCTTCTTCTCTCTTCTTTTACTTATCTACCTGAGCAAAGGGGAGGGGTTTGATAAAAACTGGAGAAATTACCTTTATTATGCTGCCAGGTCCAGCCAGCAGACACAATGAACTAGAGAAGGACTGGGCACCAATATACAGTTATAGCATTTATAGGTCATATAGCATCATTTTGGCCACCCTTAGGGTTTGTATATGTGGGAATTCATATAGTCAACCAGAAAGAGAACTGAGGGAGGGAAAATATTTTTAAATAGAAAAAGCTGAGTGTCAGTGTACTATTTACTTGCAGAAATTTCTGTTCATTGGGAAATAATTTCTTTATATCCATTACTATTAAGACAGAGGAAATGAAAGCACTCCCTCCATACCAAAAGGAAAAATAAGGATTTACTCTGTACCTGACAAGAGAAGGCTGATTTTGAAGTAAACTTGGGAAAGACACTGAGATAGTAGTGCTTCCAAGGGTAATTTTCAAGAATGAAGAAGCAGTTTTCTTAGTATTCTAATACATGAGTGTCACTCCCACCTCGACCAGCAAGGAAGACGCATCACCAGAGCTCTTCTCGCAGGCAGTTTTATTCAGGACTTTTTTACAGCAATCTTTCTCCTTCTGTTCTCTCTTTCTCTCTCCCATTCTCTCTCTCTCTCTCTCTCTCTCTCTCTCTCTCTCTCTCTCTCTCTCTCTCTCTTTCTCTCTCTCACTGGGCAAACCTCTCCCAGCCCTTAAAAAGGCATGAGCTACCAACCCTGGATTGCCACGTGGACACTGCCCATAGGCCCACACATATGCAAGCAGCTGACAATCATTTCGTGATAATAGCATGAGTCAGGCCTTAGCCATAATTGCCATCAGGTGTGGCTCCATGCAGCTCTCTACAGTTCCCCCTTTTTGTTTTGTAAAGCAACAGGCAAGAGTAGAGGTCTGATCTCTGTTAAAAATGGAACATGTACTAGTGTCTGTCCAGGTGTCATCCATTCAGAGAACACTAGACCTGTCCGGTGTCTTTTTACAGAGGTGGGAGTTAGACACCAACCCCCATGCAATCAGACTTGCTCTTGTTGAGGTCGACTTCTCTGACCTCAAGTGCAGTGCACAAGCCTCACATCCTGTGCTCAAATATAGATAACCAAGCTTGAGGGGACTGTCCTGCTTCAATGACCATGAAGGCCTGAATGATCATAACTGCATTGTGATGCTGTGAATCCCTTATGTGACAAATGCACCATAGGCATACCAGGGAGGCAAGCACCATTAAGCCTGCCAGGGCTCCTATTCTGCCCACTCCTTTAGATGATCCATGGCTGTAGTGATCCAGGAGGATAGTCCTTCGGCCAGGCTGGTATCTATGTGTGTGGAATTTGCAGTCACTATCGCCACTTGCAGATTTTCCAGTTGTTTTTCGAATTCACCAGACCAATTACCTAAAAGACAGCTAGACAATTCTCTAGACAGATTAGCTGCATGAGTAAATTGACATGGGTCATCCTTGAATTCCCCAAGAATGACTCCTTTATTGTGTTCAGGGGCAGAATACATAGAGATAGCCACGCTCCAACCAAACCCACCAGAAACCATTCTCCTGCCATCAGGAACTCCTGAAGGTCTCGTGCTCAGAGCAGCTGTGCTCCAGCTTGTCTCAGCTCCAGCACTTGTTGTAGCATTTGCTGATACTCTTAACACTACTGTGGCATCCGCCAGGCTAGGCACCAACTGAGCTGAGGCAATGTGCCTTCCACCACAGCCACCTAGCAAAGCTCTGCTCCAGCTGCCTCTTAGCCCCAGCTGCATTCGTTCTGGGTCCAAACTGATGCATGGGGTGGAGCGGAACTCAGGAAAGCAGGCTTGCTGCTCTGCAACCACTGAAAGGTGGAGCAGAACTCAGGAAAGCAAGCTTGCTGCTCTGCAACCACTGAAGGGTCCCCACTTACACCATGTTCTAGGGAATTTGGGCATTGTCAATAAGTCTGGCTACTTCCTGCTGAGCGGGGACGCTGCATTCTTACTGCTGTTTTCCAGTTGTGCTGGGATGTGGGTCATAGTAGCGGGGGAGAGGGAAGGCTCCACCTCCCCACCATCCTGGCTGGGACAGAGGTCCAGGCCAAAGGGCCTTATCGCAGTTGTGCTGTGCTTTTATGCCCTGAGGCACACGCTGGGAGTGAGCCTAGCATTCTTGCCTTGTTGGTCCTCCAGGCAGGTCCCAGAGTTTGCACTCTTTGCAGACCCTCAGTGCCTCTTGGCCTTGGAGCCGCCTGAAGCTCCTTGGCCTTGGAGTCTCAGCTCCTCACACTCCACTGCAAACTTTTCAGGAGGTGTCGGTAATTCAAACCACATGAATATAACTCCCTTCCTTAGCGTACCTTGTTCGGTGGCTAAATCCAGATCTCTACCAAGCTTGTCCCAGGATGACACATTAAGATTGCCAGAGACGGCAAACCAAGGGGCAATTGTGTCACATTCAGCCAAAAACCTCTCCAATGTGCTCCATAACAGCTCGTTAAGAGCCAGAAAAATTGGGTGTGATGTTGAAGCACCCATTCTAAAATCCTATTCTTTCTTTTAGTTTCACTTTGACCCGTCCACTCTTGTCGTGGCTCTGCTACCCTGCTCTCCCTTCTTCTACCAGCCAGAGTGGAAAACCTGCTTTTTGTCGCGGATCCCCAGCCTTACCTGAGGATTTACCAGTGTACCCCCTGACTGCAGCAAGTTCTGGGCTCCACAGAGAGAGGTTTGGAGGTTCCCCATACAGGCCACCACTTGTCATGTTCAGCCTCGACCTGCAAGGATGACACAACACCGGAGCTCTTCCTGCTAGCAGTTTATTCAGGACCTTTCTCTCTTTCTCTCCCCCATTCTCTTTCTCTCTCTCTCCTTCTCTCTCTCTCTCTCTCTCTCTCTCTCTCTCTCTCTCTCTCTCTCTCTCTCTCTCTCTCTCTCTCTCTTTCTCTCTCTCACCAGGCAAACCTCTCCCAGCCCTTAAAAGGCATGGGCTACCAACCCCAGATTGCCACGTGGACACTGCCCATAGGTCCATGCATATGCAAGCAGCTGACAATTATTTCGTGATAATAGCATGAGTCAGACCTTAGCCATAATTGTCATCAGGTGTGGCTCCATGCAGCTCTCTACACATGAGCCCTACCCTAAATATCAGCTTCCCCAAACTTTGAAGCTAGGACTATCACAGACTTTCTCTATATGCTTTCTCTGTTGAGCTTATTTAGACTCATGAATTCAGTACTACCTGTATAAAAATGTGTCCCATATGTTGTTTTCAAATTCTGGCTATCCACCTTGACTCCTGTACTACAATTCTGGGTTTTGTCATTTTATTTTTATTTATTCAAATTTACAAACAACATAATAGGTTTTAGCATCACATTTTTATATGCACCTTGTTTATATTGATTCTTCTCATGCCCTCTTTGATTGCACTTCTGTTTGTTCTTCCACCTCCTTGTAGTCCCAGTTTATCACATACAACCTGTTGCCCCTTTCTGCCTTTCCTTTAGAATGCTTTTTCTCTGCTCTCATCATTCTCTTTCTAGTTAATGACCTAAATCCATTCCTCAAACATATATAAAAATTAAAATCTGGGATTTATATATGAGGAAAAACATGGCACTTTCATTTCTGATTCTAACTTACATTATAATAATAATTTCTAGTTATATTCATTTTTTCTACAAATAACCATGATTTCCATTTTCCTCATAGCTAAAGAATCCCCTCTCAGAAATAATATGCATATATATATATACTTATATGTGTGAATATATACATATATATTCCCCTCCTTTGTCTAAAATAAAAAGGTTATAACTAAAATAAGAAAAACTATATACAATAACTATAAGTAATATATACAGGCAATAAATACATCAATAATGTCTAGTTCATTTGCATTTAACAAATTGAGAGAAAATATTCCATTATCCAGCCTATCTTGGTGAGTCTAAAGTCTTATATGTATTTACTTTCTATCCTAACTAACATTATCATGCCAAAATATCTTTTGATATCTCTCAAACTTACACACTTTACACCTCTTTAGTGAGTTTCTTTTCTGTGTCTGGTAAACAAGGAAAACTATAACAAGGAAGACAATTATCTAGTCTTCAACTTCCTCAGAAAAAAATAAAATAAATACCAAGTAAGCAGGAACTGTGAGCAAGTGACTTCCAAAAATGTGAGAAATAACACAAATTGCTGACTGACTGAAGAATCACCCCAGTTTCCTTTGCAACATTGGGGCATCCATCTTCAGCCTACACACCTAGAATATTTGACAGACTTTTTTATGAAGCAGTATTTTTGAAGGAATGTTCTACACAATTTTCTTTCCAAATTTTGGCAGTCACTCTCTTTTATATCCTGATTCTCCAATTAGGACAGCATATTGTAATCAGTCAAAACAAGGGCACATTCTTGCCCAGTGACTTTAGTCACAAAGAAAGTAAAAACCATGTAGAGTGTCTATGATGTCCACCATCTTCTCCAAAGTAGATTGGTGTTGGCAAGAGCAAACATGTCTCATTGTCATAAAAGGAACCTGTGTTATTGACACATCTTAAATGCCATATTCTGCAGATCTCTGAAGTGTTTGAAGATGACATGTCTATCTAAAATATATCTCTGCTTGACCTAGAAAATATACTTATTGTGACAATTTCAATTATAATAGGTGACTAATTACTAACCTGTATTTCCTTGTTAGCCTCATTAGTTTGTAATGATTACTTTCAAGGACCAGGAATTTACATTACATTGTTAAGTGATATGTAAAGGTGCAGCAGCTTGAACATGTACATACAGTATATACTAACAAAATTAATCTCATATTAGTATCAATATACAAAATTTGTAATCAATAGACAAAAATCCAATCCAATATAACTTACTGAAAACTAGTAGTTGTTTTTTAAAAGTAGATTCAGTAATCTACCCTTCAATCTTATGTATATCCTCCCTATTTTCTTTTCAAAGTAGATTCAACAATCTGTCTTTTTATCCAATCATATCTGTATCCCCCTTTTTCCTTTTCAAAAAAAGAACCCTGAACTTAATCTCCTTTGTTTAGCTTTTTTCCTGACTATTACCAATAACAATTTGTAATCGATTCCCCCTAAACAATGAAAAATATTCATAATCCAATGAAAGTTCATAAACCATCCACCCACCCTCTTGGGAATGTGGGTGTCATGTTCTTTAAATTTATGCTCTACTGTCTGGGGGCAACGGAATCTTTAAGGGATCCTAAAAAGAAAATTTTTAGCTAATTGTCAAGTCTTGGTAGAGGTACCTGTATCATTTGCTGTCCAGTCTCTGTATAATTGGAAACTACAGGGCTTGTCTTGAGTCCTGGCTAGAGAAGTCTATGAGACTGAATCATATTAGCTAGCCACCTCAAAATTGTTCGGAGTAGTGGGTAGTTCATAGACAATTTTTAGGTGGTATTTTTCATCTTAGTGGTGTTATCACAGTCCTGGGTGAATCATCATTTTGGAGCCTCAAACTCCTTTTAGAGACTTGAACGGTTGCTGTTAAGTGTGGGCCTGGTTCACTGCAGAAAACTAATAAAGACTCAAGCCAAAATCAAGCACAAGAAGATACTTGAAGCCTTTTTCTATAAATAATTAGTATTATATATGACCATTAATATTATAACAAATATATATATATACATATTCTTACAAATTTTGAGATAATATTTATACCATATGAAAAGTTGTTAAGGAGTCAAAATACAACCAAAGAGTTGTGAGATTAGTGGCAATAAAATAGTCCCTTAATTTTGGTTTTTCTTTCCCATATCAGGTGGCTCTTTTGACATGAGACCCAGATTTTTAGATTTTACTTTAACAAGAATACTTCAGTTTAGAGAAGAAGAGAGCCATACCCCAACTGCAAAGTCAGTTTTAATTTTTACTTAGACTAGAACTACACAAAACAATTTGCATTATGTGTCTGTAGAGAACAGCAGAAACAAACCTTTGGGAAACCTGATGTAGGTGGGTCTTCTTTCTATGTGTTGCTTTCATTGGTTAATTAATAAAGAAACTGCTTGGCCTGATAGGCCAGAACATAGGTGGGTGGAGTAGACAGAGCAGAATACTGGGAAGAAGGGATGTGAGGCAGACACCATGATTCCCCTTCCTGAGATGGATGGTGGTTAGACTCATGCCAGTAAGCCACTACCTCGTGGTGCTGCACACATGAATAGAAATGGGTTATTCAAGATGTGAGAGTTAGCCAGTAAGAGGCTAGAGCTAATGGGCCAGGCAGTGTTTAAAAGAATACAGTTTATGTGGTGTTATTTCCGGGGCTAAGCTAGCTGTGCGGGAGCCTGGCAGGACAAAAAGCAGACCTGCCCATAGCTCCTTCTACAGAAAACTTCTGAAATTTTATCCTTTTCAAGCTGTGATATACAGATATGCCAGTTTACTGCTTTTCTTGGGACATTATCATTGGATGGTTCATCATTTTTCTTTAGATATCTTATTTATCACAGTGGTCTTCTAATCCCTTAAGGGGATAACTTTATTCTCCCGAAATGAGAAAAACAAAACACTTCCCAAACCTTAATTTTGGGAAAATTCTCTTTTGAAAAATTATATATGATCAAATGAAAAGCATTTGCTAGTTTTATAGGTTAGTTTAGAATTAACTTAGAAACCATTTCCAAATAAATTTTTAATTTTTACTCTGTTTATGTGGTAAAAAAAATTCATTTTAAGATAATATCTTCACTCTGAATTAAAATCCATGTAGGTGAATGCTTGGAGAGTAATATGACCACTATGCAGTAAAGGTTCAGATCCACATGATTCACATGTGCATTCTGTTATTTCTCTTCCACCAAAGCCAAGTCTCTCTTATCTTCAGCTGATAATTTCCTGGGACTATTTAAGTCTTTGTCACCATCTAAGGTTTTGAACAAATTACTCAGCTCATCAGGTTTTACCACAATAGTGGTCCATAGATAGAAAATGTCTCCTAGCAAACTTTGAAAGTCATTAAGAGCCTTCAATTGATCTCTCCTAATTGGTACTTTTTATGTTCTAATTTTTTGTAAACCTATTTTATAGCCTAAATAATTTATAGAATCTATTCTTTGTATTTATTCAGGAGTAATTTGTAATCTCCAACAAGGCAATTTTCTTTAGTTATTCAAACATTCTTTCTAAAATATTAACATTTGAATCAGCTAGAAAGATGTTGTCCAGGTACTGGTAAACTATTTATAAAGGAAATTGCTTAGGTATCATTTCCAATCTTTGATGTACCAAAATTGGCAAAGGTGGGGCTATTTAACATTCTCTGGGAGAATTCAGGTGGGAGAATCTTCCATTGCTATCTAATAACAAGCTGAGAATTAATATAAGTAGGCACCATGAAGACAAATTTTTCTCTATCTTTTTTTGTAAAGAAATAGTGAAGAAACAATCTTTTAAATAGGTAACTATAAGAGGCCATCCTTTAGGTAATAGAGAAGATAAAGTAATGCCAGATAGTAGAAAACCCATTGGCTGAATCACCTTATTAACAGCTCTTACATCTGTTACCATTCCCCATTTTCCAGATTTAATTTTAGTAATAAACACAGGAGATTTCCAAGGTTTAGTTGATTCTCCAATGTCCTGATTATTTAGCTGCTCCTGTACCAGATGTTCTATGCTTTGCAGTTTCTCTGTTGTTAAAGACCATTGTGTAAACAATACAGATTCATTGTCAACCATTTTAAAGGTAGGAATGTTAGTCCCTTTGAAATATCAGCAATTGTTGTGCCCTGTTCTTTGACAACCTGAATGGTCAGTGACTTTTTTTTATAATACCTTCTAATATTTTCCCCAGAAACACATGTAAATTTATGGTCTGCTTCTGAGACTGCAGGGATGTTCATCTGGGTATTCAATTGCTGCAACAGACTATAACCCTATAGATTTGATATTATTTTAGTCACATATTGCCTCAGCCTTCCTCTCTGTCCTTCTAGCCCTATACATTTGACCCATCTCATGTGATGTTTTACCTGGGATAAAGTTCTAATCCATAAAAGCTAAACATTTACCTCCTGAAGATGTCAATTTTGATGCCAAGATTCTGGTGTAATTGGAACATCTGCACATGTGTCTACAAAACCTGCAATGACAAAATCATTTATTTATATTTTTAATTTTGGTCTTTGCCATTTATAGAAGTTTGCCAATATAACTCACTTAATGACTTCTCCTAAACTTTTTTTTCTCTTTTCAATGTCTGTTTTATCGTCTAGAGCAGTATGTTCTCTTACAATAGGCATTAGGATATTTGATTATTCTTAGGAAGTTGTTTTCTCTATGATGACAGGAAATGACTGAACCAAACTTGGCATGGAGGTCTTAGAGAGGCTCTTTAAGGAATTAATTGACAGCAAAAGGGTTTCATTGACTGCCCCATGTTGATCTATATACATTAGTCTAATGCCTGACTTTGCCATACCTTTTGCTTAATTCAGAAAGGAGGGGCATTCTGTTTGAATTATGATTAGAAAAAGCATTGTTTCTAAGATTTCCCTGTTTACAGTCCTTTTTGACCTTGTTTGCCACAATTGAAACATTTGACATTCCTGTTTTTTTTTTTTCAAATCTCTGCAAATCATCTCTCCTATTCAAGTATCATCATGGTCATTAGATTCAATACTGATTGTACCTCAGATTTATTCCTCCAAAGGTGCAGATCGAGTCTTTCACAGTCTAATTATACCTTTGCATTAAAATTAGAACTTTTAAAAGGCAGGGATTCAATTATTATTTTCTAGCTTCTAAATATAGTATTATTCTATTTTTTGCTCAAGTCAATGTTTGTGAGAAATCAGTGGAGGTTTTTCTTAGGTCTTGTATCATTTTAGTAAATGACTTATTTTATTTCCTAGTTATTCAATTCTGTCTCAAGTATTCAAAACTGCTGCACAGCATAAAGCCTGGGTGTGTTCCTCATATAGAGTACCTTTTATATCAGCATAATTTCCCTGTACAAGAAGTTGTTCTTGTGAGATTTCTATCACTCTAGCTCTACTTTGTTGTTCAATAGTTTTAGCCTCTTATTTCTATGAGCTCCTCCAATTGTAATTGAGAATCAGACTCCAAGACTGTTCTAACAAAGTCTTTCCAGTCTTGAGAGATAATTATACTACAAGTTGACCACAAATTTAACAGATGCCAGATGCAATATGAATTCTAATTGGTCTTGATAATAAAAACCCAGAGTCAGATATAGGGGTTAATGCATAATGAAAAAAGAAACAGAGCAGCCAGGCACTAGTTCTTACCTCTAATGAATCATCAGATCAAAGGGGCCATCTTGTCTCTATGAATCCTCAGACTGAATGCTGTCTCTATGAAAACTCAGACCTCACCTGAGCTCCTGTCTCCTCCTGACATATATTCCTTTCTCTGCCTGGCCATTTCACACCTGTCTCCACCTCCCTTTATGCTGGTATTAAAGGCATGTAATCACAAGTGCTGGGATCACCTTTCATGAGCCCTGTTTCTCTTTTAAACAGATTCAATCTCATGTAACACAGGGTGGCTTTGAACTCAAAGAGATCCATCTGCCTCTGTCTCCTGAGTGCTGGAGTTAATGGTGTGTACCACCACTGCCTGACCTCTATAACTAACTAGTGGTTTAGTTCTGCACTCCGATCTTCAGGAAAGCTTTATTTGTTAAATCACAAACAGCATATCACTACACAAGCCTTTATTAGAGATATGCTAAGATTCAGGATAACATCACCATAAAGCAAGGTAACTAAAGACCAAACTCCAGAGGCTAGAGTATTCTTATGTTTCACATTTGTTACCAACCATCTCTTACTGAATATTACAAATTAATACAAAATGTATGTGTAATATGCCTACCTAATTCTCCAATTCTATAGGCTCAGCTTCTTTTAAAGCCACACTAGTCTCTCTTACAAACAGGATAAATTGTCTCTGAGATTTTTCTGATGATTAATCTGAATTATTATTTTTCTGATGATTAATCTTGGGCAGCAGCATGACTGAATTAAAAGAAAACTGCAAATTTGGTAAAGCAGGGGCTGTGGAGAGGGCTCAATGTTGATAAGGTTTCTGTTCTGCCTGGTTTCTGTCCTCCCACCAGATCCCACAATCATTTAGCCCCAAAGAAATCACACAGAGGTCTATATTAATGATAAACTAATTGGCCCATTAGCTCAGGCTTCTTATTAACTCTTATAACTTATACTAACTCATTATTCTTATCTATGTTAGCCACTTGGCTCAGTACATTTTTCAGTGGGGCAATCACATCTTCCTTCTTCTGTGGTTGGAACAGGACTGGGGAGGAATGGGTTTCCTCCTTCCCAGAATTCTCCCATTCTCATTCATGTAGTAATAGGGGCGGCAGGGCTGCGTTCCCAGCACCCCGGCCGCCTGCTCGGCTAGCTTATGCCCCAAAATAATTACACAGACACTGTATTCTTTTAATCACTGCTTGGCCCATTCTCTTCTAGGCTAATTCTCACATATTAATTTAACCCATTTCTAATCATCTGTGTATGGCACCCCAAGGTGTGCTTACCGGGGAGATTCTAGCCTAGTCCATCCTGGGTCGGAGCTTCATCCCAGGAGCGGGGCATGGTGTCTCTCTCTGAGGCGTCTGCTCCCGAGAGAGCTGTGGAGTCTCTGAGCTCACTTCCTCTTCCTCCCAGCATTTTGTTCTGTTTACTCCTCCCACCTATCCTCTAACCAATAAAATGGGCCAGGGCAGTGCCTTTATTAGCCAATGACTGTCCTCCATCACATTCACCCACCTCTACTTCCTTTCTGGTTGTCCCACCTATACTTCCTGCCTGGATACTGGCAAATCAGCATTTATTTAAAACATAATTGACACAATATAGACAATTGTCCCACACCACTTCACCCTCTTTGAAAAAACAAAACAAAACAAGAACATCCATAGTCCATTTTTTGGGAATGTGGGTGTAGTTTTCCATGCTACTTCTTGCTGTTTGGGGCACTGATAATCTTATAGGAACCTAAAGAAAATTTAAAATTATGATCAAGTCCTGATTGGAGTATCCTGTGAGTCTTGATCATCTCAGACAGCAGTCTTTAATATATTTTGTTCCTACTGGAGATTTCTCAGGTGGTGTACCTTGATCAAACCAGATATTTTTTTAAGTCAGAATGAATCCACAGTCTCCCATTTCCCGTGGAAACAAAAGGAAAATCTCTTCTATATTCTGTCAATTATGTTTTAAACAAATGCTGATTGACCAGTAGCCAGGCAAGAAGTACAGGCAGGACAACCAGACAGGAAGTAGAGGTGGGTAAATGAGAACGGGAGAATTCTGGGAAGGAGAAAGCCCATTCCTCCCCAGTCCTGTTCCAACCACAGAAGAAGGAAGATGTGATTGCCCTGCTGAAAAAAGGTGCTGAGCCATGTGGATAACATAGATAGGAATAATGGGTTAACATAGAAAAGAATAATGGGTTAATATAAGTTATTAGAGTTAATAAGAAGCCTGAGCTAATGGGCCAATCAGTTTATTATTAATATAGAACTCTGTGTGATTTCTTTGGGGCTAAATGGCTGTGGGACCTTGTAGGAGGACAGAAACCAGACAGGACAGAAACCCAGACAACAATTGGTTTTTTAATTTTTGACTCCAGATTCACCTGTTTTTAATTTTTTTCTTATGTCAGTGGGGATTCCAGAATTTCAGTCTCAGTCTCATTTGCTTTTCAGATTTCTCTTCTTTTCTAGCTTGGAGATTCTTGGCTTAAGAAGCTAATTGTGCTCCTTTTTATCAGTTCACACTATAGATTGCCACCAATAATGTCTACTACTTAGCCAATGATCCAACCTAATTAATATATTTGCTTTAATTATGCAACTATTAATTGATCTTCCATTTTCAACTGTCCTCACTCTTCACTTTAATGAAAGAAAACAGTTGATGGGTTTATCACTGGAGGGTCTTCTGTTCTTTTATGTTCAACATCACAAAAAAAGATCCTTATCTTTCTTATTTGTCTGACCCTCTATATGGGTGGTGTAAAGTTTTGGCAACAAGTCACTTTAATAGAAAAAATATTAGATTTAGGTAATTTAGAAATAAAAATATGAAGACAATATGTATTATCACCTCCAATAGATGTCACTCATGATGGCTACAGGTGATTACAGGGAAGCAAAACTAATATTCAGCACCATTATCACTATGACTCAGGCAACATGGTCAGAGGTTGTTAACTTTCTTCTTGACCCATTTTTTCTGTCTGGTATAAAGAAACAATAGTATTTCAATATTTATTAAACTGAAATTCTTCAGGTAAATTTGTAATTCCATTTCTATGTTGTTAGAATGAAGCAGAGAGGACCAAAAGTAAGTAAACATTGGGTTAGTTTATAGGGCAAAGGATTCATTTATTTTAATTTCTAACCCTTCTTATTTTATTAAGTTCTTTCCTTGGGGCTTCTGTGCTTATACTGGCTGATACCACACACATAAATCAAGATCTTAGACCACCACATCATGACACTGAATACTTCATACTCCATATTCACATAGATTATAATAAAAAGCAATTTTATATTTTCTAAGATCTCTTGTATTTCCTTTCCCAATGACCTTCTATATATCATGAGCTACAAATGAGCGAGACATTTCTGTGATCACATACTACTGTAAATCCATTTTAGACATGCTAGATGATCTGGCTTCATTCTTTAGAAGTGGACATTATACACA